>NC_136806.1:56490697-56668680 GCF_951216825.1 Electrona antarctica
ATTTTACACTTGGTTGCATGCTGAAAATAGCCGATCAACTGTAGATTTCGTCGACTAAAATCGCATGACACATAACACTGAAACATTCCAGGTGACTAAAATATGACTAAAACTAAATGAAGACTATGACTAAATCTAAAATAGAAATTTGCTGCCAAAAACAAAACTGTTTGCGTCCAACACTGGCGCACTTAAAATGGTGCATTTATACAGCGCCTTTATCCAAGGCGCTTTACATAGATTGTGCATCAATTCACCCATTCACGACACACACACATACATACACCGATGGCGGCGAAAACCATGCGAGGCACCAACCAGCACATCAGGAGCAATTTGGGGTTCGGTGTCTTGCTCAAGGACACTTCCGACACTAACTCTGGGGGAGCCCGGGTTCGAGCAGGGCTACCTTGCGGTTACCATACCGCCACTCTACCCCCTGATCCACCACCACCCCACTTAATAGGTACGCTTTATTTAATGTCTCTTTGCAGCCAGTGTGGGGACTATGATCCGAATCATATTCGGGCCTCAGTGCTGCTCTGACAACTTTGAGAATTCTTGAATGAATGCCCACAACATGGCACACTTCGGAAACTCTGCACACAATACGTTCAGCATCCAAGCCAGAGCAGAATCTAGGCCACCAAACTGGAGGCTGGGTACTGTTACATGGTCTGGTGGGTCCATAGCTTTATTTGCCAACGCTATAACAATGGCCTGCATTCAGCCGGGCCGCTACTCTGTAGGTCAGGACAGTGTGCTGACTGAGTGGCCGTTCCACCACCTCTCACACTGCTGCAACAGGACAACCGTTCTCCTCACTCTCAGGAGGAACATCGTCGTATAATCCCATTGACAATTACAGTACGGGGCTGCAGCCAGTGATTATCTTGCCAACTGTTTTGTTTTTTTGTATTATTTGATTACAGGTATAGGCCTATATGCGTCTAATTTAGACCACTGTTTCCTACGGCGTTTATTTTGTGTGTATCCCCCTCCTTTTTCACAACGTTAAAAATAAATTCTAAGCATTTTTTCCAAAGAATAAAATTAACCCATTTAGACCCGAGGACGATTCTCCAAAATGTCTTCTAAAACATGACAGTTTTCTGAAAAACCTGTTTCTATACAAGTGGTTCTCAAACTATTGCATATCAAGGAGTCCCAGAATTATCTGTATTTAGCCGCCGACCCCCATCTAAAAATATGTTGTGCCAGGGACCCCCCAAGAAGCAAAGATTTGAGTTAAAAACGTGAAAGAATATATATTCAAAGATTTGCGCCACATTTTCACGCTAAAGCATAACATAATGCTTGAAACACCAACAGGGGTTCCCGCTCAGAATGGGTTAAGACAATCAAAAGAAATTCCATAAATTCAACAAAGCTCACAACGCTGTGAGCTTGTAGATCTGCTATTTTCAAATGTGTCTTTTGGGTCACGGGCTAAAACGTTTGGGAACGACTGATAGACTACAGTACAAAATGATAGTGAAATGCGCTAATAAAGTGCAAAATGATGGTAATGTCCATCACATGTTATCAGAGACCAAAGACACATCTTACAACCTCATGAACAACCAAAGCTATAATTAAATCATTTTCAAAAGGAGTCGATCTTTCTACAAGCTTGCGACGTGTTGTAGGCTTAGATCTACTTTTATAAAAAAAAAGTGACATTTATAATGTCATAAGGGATGCCAGATTGAAAGTGCAACATTGATATATGGGCCTGGACGGTTAGCTCAACCGACTGGGCACCCAGTCTGGCGGCGTGCCGCGGGTTCGACTGCCGATCCCGACAGCCTTGCCGTGTGTTGATATTCACGTCATAGCATAGCTGTGTGCTTCAGCATCAACAATGGAAAAGGAAGTAATAATCAATCCATGGGGTCCTCTGAGATGTGTTTGTTCAACATTGAAGATGCATTGGTTATGGTATCCAATAGCAATAAGCTGGGTCAGCAATTAACTGAACACAAACGGTGTGCTGCTGATCACAAAATGTATTATTGTCTGGTTGAACCACTGTTTAATTATTCCCCGTAGCAACCTTTTTTTTAACTGGCAGCAGTTAAGATTACATTGGCCTTACAGTACATTGCATGGTGATGCGCTGTGAGGCTTGTACGTGCCTGGGGGTCCCCAGACACCACTTTGAGAACCAGTCTTTTAGAACACTGGGATGATTAGGCCATTAAAAAGTGTTTCTCTCTTTCATAGCATTTTAGACGGTGTGATTTCTCAAGTCATATCAGGTCACACAGCCTAAACGCCTTCCCTTCAGTGTACCATCGTCTCCTAAGAAGAATTCAACTGGTGGACATCGATGCATAATTTAGCTTGAGCCTTTCCGTTTGGACACAACATAACTATTTAAGCCCCTTGGCACAGAGCCACACGACGAGGATGCCGAGTTATAGCTCGTTGTCCGTCCTCCTTCTGTGTGGTAGCTTGACTGGAGACATTAAACCCACAATGCACAGCCCAGCACTGACGTGAATACTGACTTCTATACCGACCTAGGCCGATTTAAAGAAAATGTCTTCTAACAGTCTTCTGTATGTCTCTCATTCTGTCATCAGGACACTGCTGGGAGAAGCTGTTCTCAAACCTGTGCTTGCTCAAACCTTTTTCATGTCAAGGACACCCCAAAATTATATACAGCATTTGGCCGCCGACCATCTCAAAATATGTTTGTTCCACGGAGCCAGAAGCAAAGATTTGAGTTAAAAATGTTCGCTTTAAAAATATATGTATTCAAAGATTTACACACACATTTTCACAATGTTTTAAAAAATAGCAGAGCTTGCAATTTTTCAATAGCCAAAGTAGGCCTCTATGCTAAAGTGTGTTATCTAAAATGACAGAGATTCTTTCCCGGTCTGAAAGGGTTAAGGGCGGCTGTGGCTCAGGAGGTAGAGCTGGTCGTCCAATGATCCCTGGGTCGGCGGTTCGAATCCCGGCTCCTGTCCACATGTCGAAGTGTCCTTGGGCAAGACACTGAACCCTACATTGCCTCCAATGAGTCGGTCGGTGTAAGCTTGCCACCTTTGGTGTGTGAATGAATATTGAAAGAGTGAATGAATTTAGGTTTTTGGGTGTTATATTAGATGAGAAATTATCATGGAAAAATCATATAGCATATATAAAAGCCAAGGTGGCCAAAAGTATTTTTTATTTTGAACAAAGTCAAATATGATTTGGATACGAATTTATTGAGGATGTTGTATTTGTACACTGGTTTTACCATATTTTATTTACTGTTTGGAAGTATGGGGTAACTCATTCAAGAGTAATATGACTCCTTTGATTATGTTACAAAAAAGAGCGTTAAGAATCATGTATAAAGAAGATTTCAGAGCACACACCAATAGGCTTTTTATGTTATCAGGTGTTTTGAAAATCATGGATTTGGTAGCATTACGAACATTATTGGTGGGGTTCAGAGCGAAAAACAAATCATTACCAATACAGTTACAGAGGTCATTTGTGTTTAGCTCAGAGGATGAGGACCACAGAAGAAGACATGATTTTAAACATCTGTTCGCTCGGACTACACTAAAACAAATGTGCACTTCTGTTACAGGTATAAAGTTATGGAATTCACAAAACCAGGAGTTGAAGAGTTGCACAACAGTGTTTCAGTTTAAGAAAGTGTTTAAAAAAGAAGGAACTATGTTTTGGGCGTAGTGATATGGACACAAAAAAACATAGTTCTGTGTGACAGAGGAGTAAAAAATGAACGAAATTTGCACAAATATTTTAGAAATAGGTCAACAATACAAATGACGCTGGTTTTGTGAATTCATTTTGAACCAAATGCATTGTTGCGAACGTGCAGTTGAGTTAATTACCGGTATATATTCATTGTCTTTGTTTAATGGACAGCTGAAAACAGTTTTTGCAAGAGCAATACTTTCTAGTATCTTGAGATGTTTGAAAGTTATTTATTGCCGTCGTGTCAACGATGGAGCTCGCACAAGAACTTTTTTTTTCCCTTCTTTTTTTCACCTGTAAACCTGTGATGTGAAAATAAAGCAGATTCTGAGTCTGTCGTTACTTTGGTTTCTATCTGCGGATGTGTTTTTCACTTTATTATTTATTTATTAATGATCATATTTATTATTTGGTATGTAAGAAATCTGTTCCTCTCATGCTTCTCGGCACATGGAGGAAGATTGTTACGGTGCGTAGAAAGATGTTTGATATGAAAGAGAAATATAATAAAGCAAATCATGGCATTGCATTAAATACTAGTAATTTTTGTAGAGTAAATCGTAGTAGACTGTATTTATAGGCAGCAAATCACCAAGTTATCTCAAGGCACTTTTGATGTAAAGTTCAGTACTGTAGGTGGAGACAGGCTACTTTTTATGGGAGAGGCGGGCATATATCATGTTAAACTAGGTAGTGGATCTCCCAATCAAATCACCCAAAATATATAACTTATTTTCAAATCTACTGTAACATACTCTTTTGGCAACTCTAAGTACTGTACTGAACATGTCTTTGATTTCAAGACAGTATTAGTTTCGGACGGTGCAAGCTTTGTTGGCTTAACTATTCATTTGGACAGGATTGGACACCAAAAGGAACACCATCTTCATTGTTCAGACATCAATAATAATACTAATAATCCTACTAATAATAATAATAATGGTCCCCTTTGAGATGAACAAAGTAACAGTACAGTGCATCGATTTCATCTATTATCTTACTTCTTTCATACACCAGCCAGACACTGGTATAAATTCTAAAAACATTGTTTGAGAGCACAATATACAGTATACATACTTGAGTCTATGCCAGCAATAAAATCAACAGTCTTTGTGAGAATGAGTCCTGTTCCACTTGGATGGGCGCTCTCTTTGCCTCCCTCAGGCCTTGCATTAGCAGGTCACGTCCAGCCACAGTGACATGTATACGGTCGGTCAGTCGCGGTGGATTCTTCACTGACAGACTGAGTTAATGCTCATCACAGTGTTAAGAATCACACTCTAAATAAACCTGCATGGAATGACTCCCTGGGGTTGGTGCACAGGAAACGCCAGGGAGAACGGTTCACCACTTTATACCTGGCGTCCCGATTTGAGCAAAATTAGCAGATCTAGCTTGCACAAAGCTTGCACCGTTCGAAATTAATACTGTCTTGAAATCAAAGACATGTTCAGTACAGTACTAAGAGTTGCCAAAAGAGTATGTTACAGTAGATTTGAAAATAAGTTATAAGTATATTTTGGGTGATTTGATTGGGAGATCCCTACCTAGTTTAACATATATGCCCGCATCTCCCATAAAAAGTAGCCTGCTAACACACGCACGCACGCACACACGCGCACGCGCGCACGCACGCACGCACGCTAGGGGTGGGACGATATGGGTACTTCACGATACGATATATATCGCGATATTAGGCCCTCGATAACGATAATATCACGATATTCGATATATTGCGATATTTGCGATATATCGATATATTGTATGAAATTTCATCAACGATATATCACGATATCTGCAACTACAAAATACATGGAACTGAAAAAATGCTATTTTCGTGCTCGGACACAAGGAGGGACACACACATAGCTGTCTATAGTGGTTGCACCACTCAAACACAAAATGAATACTCAATAAACTCCCCCTTTGCCTCATACCCTCATCATAATACCTCACAAACACCACCAACTGACCATTATCACTAGTATCATTATAATACCTCACAAACACCACCAACTGACCATTATCACTGGTATCATTATAATACCTCACAAACACCACCAACTGACCATTATCACTGGTATCATTATAATACCTCACAAACACCATCAACTGACCATTATCACTGGTATCATTATAATACCTCACAAACACCATCAACTGACCATTATCACTGGTATCATTATAATACCTCACAAACACCATGCACCAACTGACCATTATCACTAGTATCATTATAATACCTCACAAACACCATCAACTGACCATTATCACTGGTATCATTATAATACCTCACAAACACCATGCACCAACTGACCATTATCACTGGTATCATTATAATACCTCACAAACACCATGCACCAACTGACCATTATCACTGGTATCATTATAATACCTCACAAACACCATGCACCAACTGACCATTATCACTGGTATCATCATCACTGGTGTCAGTGGACTTGTCCACTGCTGGGGAAATGCATTCTGCATTTTGTATTCCCACAAAGCTGTTTGGACAAATCACCATCCAGTAATTCAGTACTTCTGGTTGCTGTGGAATCTGAGTGGGATTTGCTTTATTTTAACTGTCATTTCCTCCTTTTCTAAACATGTTGTTCATCACTTCATTATGAATGAATAATAATATCTTTTTTTCTTTTCGATATCGATATTTTAATAATCAATCGATTATTTATTGCGGGAGGACGTATCGATATATATCGCAATATCGATATTTCAGCACACCCGCACGCACGCACACACGCACGCACGCACGCACGGACAAGCTGGTGTGCCAATAGCTTCATACTTACATGCACACACATGAAAGCATACACATCATTGGCATTACACTATAGTGCAGTGGAGAGGACATTGCTTTCTTTTAAATGTAAAACTAGCTTACATTTAAGTACATTGCTGGGTGTTTTAATTAATTGTGGGGTTTATTTATGTATTGCCTTATGTTGAATGCATGCATTGACCAAAACGATTCCCCCTTGTGGATAATAAAGACAGCAGATTATGAAATAGGGCGCAAGTGGTTAATGTGAAAGTGTGTGGCGTGGTGTGGGCATGTGTGTGACAGGGAGAGGCATGTGCAAGAGAAATATTGCATGATTCTATCTGTGCGGGTGGGTGTGCGTCCGCAACTCCGCATGCACACTGTACATCGTCACTGTCGGGTGGAAATTTTGTACGTACAAAAAATAACAAAAACAAAAAAAAACTGAAATAATGAGAATAGACTATCTATATTGATTGTGGAGCTTGTAGATTGGCTTTCACTACTGTTGTGAGACACTCTTGTACGATGAAGTAGGGCATTCATTTACACGAACATCTGAAACATGGGAGATACGAGATCTCTGCCCGACCGCGGCAATATATTTGGTTCCTGACACCGTGGCCGAGTCAGCACTCTGCACTCCAACGGAAAACCTGCCTCCATTAACTTCAAGTGAGTCACATTTGATTTGAGTCGCATTCTGTTAAATATCCAGCGCTATTCAAGCTCTAACATGTCAATTATATAATCACAACAGCTAAAAACTCGGCATTGTGATAAAAAATTACACACACACACACACACACACACTCACTGTTATATTAAATAGTAAATAAAAGTGTTCGTGTGCTGCCATGACTCACGGTGCTGGCTAGTCTGCTGTCACAGAGACAGCCCCGTGTAGCGTTATTACTTCTGCCCATATGATTAGTATTACTTCAGCCCATATTGTAAGGAGCCCTTTTGTGCTAATAGCATTAGACACTTCAAAGACGGAAATAGACCCGAGTGAAATGCACGCTGGGTAATGGCATGAGGCAGGGGTCTCTCCTCTCAGCTGTAACAAAAGAGAGGGATCTTCTCACTGTCATCTTATCGTTATAAGTCTGCATGGGGGCTATAGGGCGAATCAGAGCCCTTTTCTGTTGGGACAAAAATAGGCTCCCCCACTATTCTTTTTAATGATGTGTGTGGCTTTTTACAATGGCTGGCAGGCACGATGTTGTACGTCCATGTGTACTCTAAAAAGTGTCTGCGAGCATGGATGATGTTAACACACAAGTAAGACGCGCGGGAAGCGAACGCAGCTCGTAAATTGCAATAACAACACACACACGTTAGACAGCTATAGTGTGTGGTACACACACATTAGTAGTTTGACAACGAAGCACTGTTGTGGGAGTCTGACACAGACACACACACGTTAGACAGCTACACACGTTAGACAGCTAACTGCTCTGTTCTGCCTGGCTTCCATAGTAACTGCGCCTTCTTGTGGCGGGTGGTGGTGTCACACCGTGACACACAGACAGACAGACAGACATGTTCTGCCTGGCTTCCATAGTTAGGGCTCAGTGCATTCGCAATGACACGTTCATTAAGAGAAACATCACACTCATCACGCTTGCAAACGATTTGCGTCATACGTGCTCTAAATAAACATTAAAAATCCCATAGACTTAGCCGCCATAATGACATAATTTTCCAAGGCCTAGCGCCCCTCAAAAACACAGACAGGCTACAATTGTTATAGTGAACGAAACAACACCATGACTGGCTCTTGTAAGAGTGCTATTGGTTTCAAGTCTGTGGCGGGCTGGACATGGGTGTGCACTATTTTAACCCATTTTGGGGCGGGAACCCCTTTTGGTGTTAGCATTATGTTATGCTTTAGCTATTGAAAAATAGCAGATCTACAAGCTCATAGCGCGCGCTACAAGCTTGTAGGTCTGCTATATTTTTTAAATCGAAGAACGACTGACATAGAAACATAGCTTTTTCAGAAAACTGTCAGGATGTAGATGACATTTTTAGAATCTGATCTCAGGGCAAAATGGGTTGAAGCCCATCGTTCCCCTTTGAATTCTTCTTTACAGTGTGGAAGCAGTCGGTTCAATGGGGGGACTCTTGGGGAGTGACAGGGGAGGGAGGGAAGAAGGCACACTGGCATAGTTCAATCCTAGGCCAGTAGGAGTACTGTACTGTATAAGTACAGTATATGTGTGCTGCTGGAGACAAGCCTTCAGTCAAATTCACAGTTCGTCTGCGCTAGACTTCACATGACTGGTTTCTAACATCAAAGTCGTCAGATTCTTACATACCCTGGCTACCAGCGTGTGTCATTGTGTGCCCACTGTATATACACTATAGGCCTGATACATGACAAAATAAGCTTTTCAGGAATCAAGTAAAGAATGCTTATACAAAAAATGCATGCAAGTCAGTGAGAATATTATCGTCTCACTGACTTGCATGCATTTTTCAAAAAGGTCAATAAGCCCATGGCCAATGAATTGCACTCTAAATGACAAAATTGCGGTCGGGTGGTTTTCTACATGGCAGTGCCACTGCCAAAACACTTGTTCTGGTTTGATGCCACGTGCGTGTCTGTTCATTCTATGTCTATGCATGTAATCTATAGTCCAATTTATATAGTCACATTCTTCACACTTTCTTGAAAACTTGAAACAGACTACATTTGGTACCTTTCTTTTTTTAACGATTTTTTTGTGGCTTTTGCCTTTATTTTATATTTTTTTATGGAGGGACAGACAGTAGGCTGGCAGGAAATGGGGAGAGAGATGGGGGGAAGACATGCAGTAAAGGCTGTCGGGATCGGGAGTCGAGCCCGCGGCACAATGCCAGACTGGATTACCAGCCAAGGTGCCTGGACCACTGAGCCATGGCCCAGGCCTATATTCTGATGCCAATACTTTTGTACTTTTACTCAAGTACATTTTGTACCAAGTATTTCTATATTGCAGTGTTGGTACTTTTGTAGAAATTGTGAGTACTTTTTCCATCACTAAATGTATTAACCATGTCAGGCAGACAAATCCTTTAGTTTACACGTGGAAAGAAAACAGTTCCATCTGATATGCAGGACTTGTTTGACATGTAAGAGCTACTGAAACACAATGCCAGGCGCGGACTAGCCTGGCACGGCCAGACCAATATCACTGCTGGGCCATTATTTTGTATTCTTTTTTCAGTTCTGGCAGAATGGTCTAGGTTTCTAGGCCAGGCGTGTACTCGGATGCCCCAGCGATGCGGGCTCATAAGAGACGAGCGTTCCCTGAGATATTTCTCTGTGAATCAAACCAACCTTGGTTCAAGACGGCGCCCTTCAGTCACTGCCGTTTCCTCGTCTTCCCTCATCCATATAGCCAGCTTATTGTTGTCCTCCCCTTCTGCCCAACCCTGCGTTTCTCAATACGATCTCCTCATTCCTCTGAAATATAAATATCCCCCCCCCCCCCCCCCCCCCCCCGTCTCATTTGTCTGAAAAGCACATGTCATCCTGGAGAAGTCTGGGCTGTCAGGTGTCGACTGCAGGGGGTGTGAAAATCAAACCTTCCTGGGCTTGGCACTGGGGCTCTCTTTTGCTCATCTTTTGTCCTGCCCTGTAATTGCTTCATTACAAAGTGCTGCAGTGTCCTGCATGTGTCTGGGCGGGCCTGTGTCTGGCCCTGGTCGCCGAGGGAGATTAATAACAAGCAATGTAAAGCAGTGGCTCACAGGCACATCGGCGGTCTGGGCAGCTAGGATATTGCTGTGGAATTTCTAATAAAGCACCATCTGACCGATAAAGACCTGACAGCGCAGGGTGTCAAGCTAAAAGTCCTCTGTCTAGGATCTAGGACTGGACCTGGGGGGGGGGGTTTAGCCCTTCAGAAATCCCTCCTCTGTGGCATGGAGCACTCGTGAGAGTCCATAAAACATGTGGACATTGTGTGGGATTGAGTTTGCCGAAGCCCGGCTACCCCTCTGAGTGATGGCCTTTTAATGGGGCCGAGGACAGAGGGAGGTGATGGGAGTGAATTTGTAAAAAGGGCAGACTGTAGAACGGTGGAACCGAGCTTAAATGCTCCTGCACCGCTCCACTTAGAATACTGGAAAAATCAGTTGAAATCGGTTTGGAAATCGTATTATTTTAAGTGATACGATGGAGTCTAAATTGGGCTGCTCCCCTGGGAGTCGTCGCAGGCCCACCTGGCACATAGCTGACACCTATAGCCTATGAGGTATGTGTCCGAACGTTCATCTCCCTATCGTTACGTAACATCATTACATTTTCTCCCTGGATCTCTCAAGTCTTTGCTGAGCGTGCGTTCATGTGTCACATGCCATGTCTTTGCCTGACATACAACAGCCTCGTTTATAACAACGACCTATAGGCCCCACACTTTGAGAACCGCTGTTCTGCAGCATAATATTATGATGTCTAAATCCCCACAGAAACAATGTGTGTCTCAGTGATGCGTTGGAAACGCGCCTTGTCTCTGCGGGATATAGTGTGATGATGTATGAAGGTTGCTGCCACATACTGTGCCGTCTCCACTGTATGACTTTACTATATATAGCGAGCAGTAAGCACCCATGGGGGATGGGAGCATACAGTATGATGGTTGTGTGTGTGTGTGTGTGTGTGTGTGTGTGTGTGTGTGTGTGTGTGTGTGTGCGCGAGCGTGTTCTACAGTAACAGCACGCACATACATATTATATACGTATGTGTTTGAGGACACACATGCATGTATGTTGCACGTGTTTGCGCGCATGCGTGCGTGCGCGTGTGTGTGTGTGTTTGTGTGTTTTGACTCACGTGATCAGCAGGGAGGTGGCGAAGAGCAGCGTGCCCAGCAGGCCGCGCTGGCAGTCGGCGTTCTTGCGCTGCCGCTGGTGCATCTCGCCGCCGCAGTTGTCGCAGCAGCGACACATGCAGAAGAACAGCCCCACGATGGGCAGGATCACGGCGAACAGTAGCCCCAGCACCGCGCACACCAGGAAGCCTATCTCATAGTAGATGGCCTAAAAGGGGGAGAGATACGGAGGGGTGGAATGGGAGACGTGAGATTAAAAGGAAGAACAGGGAAAAGGGACATGAAGAGAAGAGGAGGGGAAAGTTTTGGGAGTATTGGGATGGAGAGGAGAAAGATAAGAGGATAAGAAACGATAGGATTGTTTTAGATTGGGAGACGACACGTAGAAGCAAAGGAGCCAGGGCGTACGGGAGCAAGATGAGAAGCGAGCGATTAGATTGACCTCGTGTCAACCAGGTTTTCCCACATGGAGTTTAAGCCTGGGTTTTCATTCCAAACTGGCCGGTGTATATGATCGGGTCTACAGGTCGAACCCATCTAGAAAAGTTAAGTGGTGGTTTCTCGTTGGATCAGCTTTGAGTCGTTTCTTCAGGAGAGAATACCCCTAAATATATACTGTCTGGAGCACTTGACTGGTCTGCATGTTTTGCAAGGGTGCAAACGTACCCCTGCAAACACAATAAAACATGTGTTCTCTGATTCAAGTTGTGCCTGTTGAGGACCAACGAGCCCTTCTACCTTCTACTGGCTGAAGCATGCTGGACTTCTCTTGCAATCAAAATAATATTACAGACCACTTCAAATAATTTAGCTGTATTAACCCATTTAAGCCTGACGTTGAAATTTAAAGAATGCCTTCTAAATCCTGAAAAACCCATGTTTATATGTCAGTGGTTCTCAAACATATTGTCAAGGACCCCAAATATATATGACATTGGCCGCTGACCCCCATCTGAAAATATGTTGTTCCAGGAACCCTCCCAGTAGCAAAGATTTTAGTTAAAAACTCGCTCTGTATAACAATATATATTCAAATATGTCAGGCACATTTTCACGATTTTTCAAAAAAAGCAGACCTACAAGGTCATAGCGCAGCACTCGGTGCCGCGCTATGAGCTTGTAGAGCTGCTATTTTTTAACAGCTAAAGCATAACATAATGCTTAAAACACCAAAAGGTGTTCCCGCCAACTATTGTTTTACTTGTTTCAAGATAATGCAACCCAATACAAATGCAACTTCCTCTGACGATATCATCGATATACCTACAATACAGTACATACCTGTAACTGCATCCACTTGAAAATATAATTGTTGCTGTTGCAAATTCTAATAACAAAATGTCCTTGCGTCTTTGAAACAAGTGAAACACACGCTAGCAGTTATGTGAAAAGTAAGATTGTACAGTTCGGGGACAGTTCCGATGATATAAGTCTCGACAATGAGTAAAAACTATTTTCCGCTTTGTTGGAGTGCTGCTAAATTTTCAACCCGGCCAATGCTATTTTTCGGTTGAACAGGTTGTTGTCAAGAGACATTTGTCGAAAACAAAGTATTGACCTTATTATAGTAAGAGAAATCTATGCAAATCTGGGAACTAAATCGTTACCAAGAAATGTCTTCACCAATGTGTTTCTAAAGGTGTCTAATAACATGTACTAAAAGTTTGAAATTCAACTCCTGTGGGAAATTGAGATATTAGCAGAATATGCATAATATGCCCATAACATCCTATATAAGGCAAAAAAGTCCAAATTTCATCATTCTTTAAGTAACATGTGACATATGAAACTAGGGTGTTTGCATGATTCTGAATCCATTCCAAGCATTAGTTTTGCACAAAAAACACTCCTTGGGAGGAAAACGGCCACACAAACGTGATGAGGTCAGCACATTTGGTCAACTGGATATGGCCTAATTTAGCCCAAGGAGTGTTTTTTGTGCAAAACTAATGCTTGGAATGGATTCAGAATCATGCAATCACCCTAGTTTCATATGTCACATGCTACTTAAAGAATGATGAAATTTGGACTTTTTTGCCTTATATAGGATGTTATGGGCATATTATGCATATTATGCTAATAACTCAATTTCCCACGGGAGTTGAATTTCAAACTTTTAGTACATGTTATTAGACACCTTTAGAAACACATTGGTGAAGAAATTTCTTGGTAACGATTTAGTTCCCAGGTTTGTCAAATACCTGATAAAATGCCCTTACTATTAGGGCAGAAACGAGAGTTATGCAGTCCTTACTATGAGCTTGGACAGTAAAGGTGAAGAAAGGTCAGAGACAAGGTGGAGGTTGGAGTAGCAGCGTGTAAAATGACATTATGGTTTAACCCGATGATTCTGAACACTTTACTGAGGAGGCTGAATGCAGTGATTGTGGTTAGTTATAGTTAGTTAGTTAGGCAGTTATTTATTTATATAAATACAGTTACAATACACAGAGCAAAAGGACATTAATTAAGTTTCACTAATTCGTTTCTAATGCTTCATCATCCTCTGTGGTTCACAGTGTTGTTTTTTGGCAGCAAATTTTGATTTTAGTTTTAGTCATAGTCTCTTGAATAGTTTTCATTTAGTTTTAGTCACCTGGAATGTTTTAGTGTCTAGTTTTAGTCGACTAAATGACACAATTTGTCCACTAAATCTACAGTTGATTTAGTCGACTAAAATGTATTTTGGCGGGTCTTGATGCCGTCATAATGACTGATTTTACGCGCACACAACGCGTCGCAGTTGTGTGCTTGTAGATCTGATATTTTCAGCATGCAACCGAGTCCACTAGTCCCTTCCTAACATTTTAGTCTAGTTTGTATCTGTTTTAGTCATCATAGCTTAGTTTCCATTTAGTTTCCATTTAGTTTTCGTCAGTGAAAAAAGGTAGTCGACGAACATTTTTCGTCTTAGTTTTAGTCGACAAAACTGGTGGTTCATAAGCTGTTGTCTCATGAACCAGACGTTCGTTCCCCTGCTGGACAAAGGATCAAATATTACCAGTCAGTGTTTATCTAGAGACAGAGTGCCCCCTTTACGCTGTGTTCAGAAATTCCCTCCCGTTTACCTTGCTCGCTAAAGAAAAAGATACAAAGAGAAATGGTCCGCAAAAACAAAAAGGATTACTGTCAGCGACTGACAGCTTTGGTGTTAGATCTATTCTACAGTAGTGTCGACTGCACCACCGCTATCCATTATTCATCAGAGCTCAGACAATCCGTGACTTTGATTGAACGCGAGAAACATCCCACATGACTCGACGAGAATTCCAAAGGCCCCCAGTCTCATAAAATATTACATAAATTCCCCTACCCATGAGAGCTCAACCGCAGTCAGTTTGTGGCAGGTTCTCAGGAGCATGTGACACCTCCTTCCGTCATGTTCCCCCAACATGCGCGCACACGCACGCACACGCACACGCACACACACACACACACACACACTCTTCCCTTAATCTTCTCTTGTCTGAACCAGCTCGGCAGGGGCTTTGGAAATTGGTGAAATTGAAAAGGGGGATTGGTCATTCCCATGGCATATGTATACTGTAGGTTGTCATAACAATGTTTAGTGGGTTCTACTTGTGGATGGGGATCAAAGCTGGGCTATGCTATCATCACCACACACAGTGAATGGACCCACTCAGTCTCTCTCTCTCTGGCCCCTCTTTCATTCCCGATGTGCATCACCACTTCCTGTTCATTTGAACAAATCTTTGTGCAAACGTTACAATCTGCAGCGGTGGGATGAAATCCAGCGTGCAAAGCCGCCGTTTGGCTGAATAAGACTCTCACAACATGGCTGCCTGTCAGGTAGTTTACGACAACAGACAGGCCTTATTCTTCCTAATTAATCACCACGGGTACAGTAGGGAGATAGAGTATAGAGAGAATGTATTAGGCACCATCGCAACTCGCACATCATGTCCGCAATATCAACCAGACCCCATAGGCATGGGTCTAGTTGACACTTCCAGAGTAAAAAAATGAAAATAAAATAAAAGGGTGTTAAATCAACATTCATGATTTTGGTGTTAATAATATAGTTGACGATGTACTGTACCTTAAATGGTTGCCTTGTCTGTGTGATGACACATGATTGCTTCTATAGATGATTTTGGATTACGGTATATTTTTGAGTGGTGCAACCACTCCTATAGACAGCCATGTGTGTGGCTGGGTCTGTCCCCGTGTCCGAGCACGGAAATGTGTGTGGCTGTGTCCGAGCACGGAAATGGCATTATAGCGTTTGTTCACCACCAAGTGTCACTGTTGCACAGCCTAACACACACAGGCCAGGGAGGAGGGCTTGTACAGTACAGTACAGTACAGTACAGTACAGTACAGTACAGTACAGTACAGTACAGTACAGTACAGTACAGTACAGTACAGTACAGTACAGTACAGTACCACTCACTTCAGACGGGTCTGATTTTTGTTGATTTGATGTGCTTTTAACATTTAGATTTGGGCATTAAAGTTGTCTAAATCTAGCCAACTGGTAGCCAACAGAGATATTACATGGTGTTCCATACCACACACACACAGTAGTAAAAGAAGGCATCTACAGTAGCGCTATGAGCATCCTCTCTGCATGTGAACATGGCCTGTATGAGGAGTTTTTCTCAATACATCCTTGGAGATCCTCTGTGCAGAATGTAATATCTGAGATTGCATATAGGGCTGTAGCAAGTGCTATATAAATCACTGCAGGCTCAGGTCAGTTTCATGGGAATTACATTACGGGGAGGATTCTCGGCGCATCAGCACACCCAAGATCAAGTGTGTGCACGTGTGTATACGTGGCAGTGATCTAAATGCATGTGCCTCTCTCTGCTGTGTGTGTGTGCGTGTGCGTGTGAGTGTGAGTGTGTGTGTGTGTGTGTGTGTGTGTGCGCGCACGCGCTTGGTTCATTTAAACGGAGCATTGAGCGGATATTAACCAGAAATGCAGCTGAGGAGCTAATGTCCTTTAGCATAAATGAGCTAATATAGCCATACATATATAGCCTGGCTAATAAGCCAGACTCAAATCACACTGTCGTGTGGTATTTGAGTCTGGAGATGCTGTGTATGGATCTTGTTTCCCGGGGGGCGGGTTCAAACATTTTCTCTTTCGCAATTGGTCAGAGCTACTGTCAGTCAAAGGTCTCAAGCATTGAACGTCACTGTACCAAAGCCCGACCATATTGCATACCGTGTCCCGATTGGCCACACCAGTTCTCTGGTGTAGGAAATGGGCGTACAATTGAGCCTCTCCAGATCGTAATCCGCCGGCAGACTTCTTTTTTTTTGCCAACGGCTGATTCGGTCTGGCTTATTAGCCAGGCTAATACATACATACCGTTACCCATATACAGCAGTACAGTATGTTTCTTTTTTTTCCTGATTTATGTTGCTTGTTTGAATGGCATGAAAGAAGTCACCAACACATCTTGTACTGTACCAGAGAGCTGAGATAGAAGCCCAGATTTACACGTTGCTCTCCAACACAAACAGAACCTATCATTGGAAACCTATAAAGGCCTGATTTATGCTTATAGTTGGGGCGGCAGTGACAAGGAAAGTTGTAGATCAGCTATTTCTGGTGTTACTGTACTGTATGTTGGCAACAAGTATAATTAAAAATCAGGCAAAATGGAAGCTCATACTGCATCATAACCATGTCTGGACCAGTACAGTAGCAGAGCTATGCTCTTGGGGGTATAGAAAACCTCAAATCAGGTTTAAAATGCTCTGCCTGCCGCCATAACATTCCGATTACATTTGTACTGTGTTCTTCCAAAAGCCAGAACATCTTGAATTATGTCCTACTAACTTGCCTTGCTGTTGTCATAGTGACTAGAAACTCACGTTTGGCTCATTACCATGCCTTGTGCTTCCCCTGTCTCGCTCTCAGCCTTACTGCAGTTCTGTTCTCATCTCACAAAGAACACACAAAATTACAAATCCAAATGGCCTATACTTCCACCTCAGGAATGTAATGCATGATATATCAGGGCGGCTGTGGCTCAGGAGGTAGAGCAGGCCGTCCAATGAGCCCTGGGTCGGCGGTTCGAATCCCGGCTCCTCCTGTCCACATGTCGAAGTGTCCTTGGGCAAGACACTGAACCTCCAATGAGTTGGTCGGTGTGAGCTCGCCGCTTCACCTTCCAATGTATGAATGAATGACATACAAATGACTACAAACACACTTCTCAAGTGCTACTCTAAACTTGAACTGAGATTTAAAGTTAATATAACGCTACGACAATGCCGCCTAAGAAGAACCTCTCTGCAGAGGATGGCGAGGAAATTAAAACGACATTGGAGTTTCTGGCGGAGGAGATCTCCACCATCAAACAACAGCAGCAAACCATCATGGACTTGGTGCGGGAGGTAAAGCTGCTAAAGCAGCAGAATGCGGAGAAGGACCAGAGAATGGACTACCTGGAGAACCGTGTCTCGGATCTGGAACAATACACCAGAATGAACGACGTTATTGTCACCGGGATCAAAATCAAACCGAGGTCCTATGCCGCGGCGGTGGCGGCGACTGCTAACGGGGGAGAGCCCAGCGAACAGGAGACTATCTCGGTGGAGCAACAGGTAGCAGCGTTCTTTCACGAACAAGGGATTGACATGGATTGCAACGACATTGAAGCCTGTCACACGCTTCAAAGGAAAAACGGTGAGGGGAAAACGACAGCAACAACAATAAAGTTTTTCATTCATTCATTCAATGAACCATTGTAAAGCGCTTTGAGCACTTGGAAAAGCGCTATAAAAAAATGCAATTCATTAATGGTGGCGAGCTCACACCGACCGACTCATTGGAGGCAATGTAGGGTCCAGTGTCTGGCCCAAGGACACTTCGACATGTGGACAGGAGGAGGAGGAGCCGGGATTCGAACCGCCGACCCAGCAATCATTGGACGACCGTCTCTACCTCCTGAGCCACAGCCGCCCGGTATATAGTATGATAACGGTTCTGCCCAGCCAACCTCAGGTGAATGTTACGCTGGACATTAAGAAAAGCTGATAGTCATACAGTACAATATCTGAACACAAACACACAGAAGAGAGAAGTTACAGGAGCACTACTGGTACCTGTGCTCATGGAAAGGAATAACATTCAAGAAAATATATTCTTATATATAAATAAAAGGTGTTTATTTCAATAGGTTTGATATATTAAAATATGTATTTGAATGTCAACGATAGAATTTATTCTACCTTTTTTTCTAACATTTATTTACGTATTTAGTTTAGGTCATAACTTTTTTTTTCTTCTTGATTCAAAATACACAGCTTGGACCCGTCACATTTTCGCAAATCTTCCCCAGTTGCGGAGTTGGTCAAAGACCAGTAGTATGTACAGTACACGTCTCCATTTACTGCAATCACACATGTGAAACACAGCATACACAGTAGAATGGCTGCATTACATGGGGAATTCTAGGAGGGCAGGTGGGAGTTGTGATAGGAAGGGCAGGGACGTGCAGAGTGCAGGGGGTGAAATCCCGTAAGAGGGCACTTTTGGACAAAAATAGCTGATCTACAAGCGCGCGACGCGTTGAGAGCTTGTAGATCAGCTATTTTCGGGGCGCAACCCCAGCACTCTTTAGCTAGTGGAGATGCGCCGGTGACGTATACGAAACAAAATTTGTTCAATGCAAAAAATGCCGAGTTCCAAGTTCATTCTCCTGAATGCTGCCGTCCGGCATGGCATGGAAAGGAGCATTTTTTTCTACCAATGCTGCATTCATTCGTGGTCTGGGAAAAGGGCAGTTGTTTTACAGACGGGGTAAAAGGGCAGGGGCTGAAGCCCCCTTTGATGTCTATGTGTGCACGTCCCTGAGGAAGGGAGACTGTGATTAGGACACTAGAGGATGATGGTTAAAGATGGCGGGTTAGTAGGGCATTCACTTCTAGTCATTTCTACTAGTTGACTAGTTGTTTAACTATACCCATTATGTAAAGAAAAGAAAAAACTAAAAAAAAAAGCATTTAAAGGTATATTCAGTGATTTCACTTAATTCAAATATCACTTATTCTTTCTTTGTTTTTGGATAACCCTCCCTACTATAAAGTGTGCTGACCATATAAGGAGTTCCTCCCTGTCCCCAGTGAGCCCCTGGGGTCAAAAAACCCTAGTTTCGGTTTGGGCTTTGGGTGGCAAAGCCGCCATCCAATCAGGATGAGAGGGGCCTTCCTCCATTCATGATCGAGTGGGGCGGGCCTTGGTGCACGTGCTGTTGGTTTGTTGTACTTCCCCCACTGTAGAGCGTGTGCATGTGCACATCTTGTTACCGGGGCGGACCGGGGTTTTTTCCAAATCACCCAAATCACTGAATGCTCCTTTAAACATTTAAAAACTGTGTACATTGGTGACTATAACTATAATCTTGAGGCCTACAAAAACGGGGAAAAAAACTTTTTTTATTTTCTTATCAACTAGTCAACTAGTACCAACAAGGTCGACTAGTGGATTTACTAGTCGACACTTAATGCCCTACGAGTTAATGGGTCTATTGGGGAGGTCAGATGAACGAGACTTTACCTGAAGGCTCAGCACTATGTTCTCTGGCTGTGTGTGAGGGCAGATCAGATCAGAATCAGATGGAAGAGGGCATGCAGAAGACAAACGCAATAACGCAGAGTCAAAGAAAGAGCAATAAAAGGGAGAGAAAAAGACACAAAATTCAAAAACATACAGTATGGATGAAATGAATAAAACAAAAAACAAAACAAATGAACTCAGTCCCGACATGCATGCCCATAATACTAGGCATGTAACGATTCATTGTACTTTTCAAATAAATTAAAATCAATTCTAACCTGTGGCAATTTAAATTGATTTACCGTAATACAAAAAAAAAAAAAAAAACACACGATGCAAACAGCAGAGGGCACATAAGAAAGAGGTTCTTTGTAAGAGAATTGATGAAAAAAAGTTTTATTTTTTTTTATTTTTTGGGGGGAACAGTTTTCAGTCATTTGCTACTGTATTGAAAAAGACAAGACAAAAAATAAAAAGAAGAAAATACTGGATTTGTGTAAGAGAAATAATATATATTTTGTTTAAATCATATCGTGAACCTATAGTAGTATCGTGATTCGAATCATATTGGGGGTTGAGTGAATCGTTACATGCCTGCCAGATACCAGTGCATGGAACATTACAGCAGTGCACACAGAGAAGACAGCAAAAATACATATAAGCTCTCATGCACCGGGCTGCTGTGTGTCCGAGTGCCACTTGGTATTGTCTGTTTGTATAGTGGACTGGACAATAGACTCAGAGAGCAGGCTGCGAACAACCATGGTTATCATTTATTTCTCCATCAGAATAAAATGTATTCTGATGGAGAAATAAACAACTCTCTCTGCAGCCAGCTGTCACGTTATAGTATTTTTAAAGTGCTGTGGAAGAAGGTTACAGAACTTCAAAGTCTAAAATGGTGGCAATTCGAGCTCCAACGGAAATAAATGAAACATGATTTATCAAGTCTCACAGTCTGTCACTGGCATCTCATTCATTGTGTTTGTTCACAGCTTCACTTCGCACATTGTGCCGGAGAAAATTTCATGTGCTCTCACCTTGGCTTTGGCAAGTTTTTACACACTGCTTCAAAAGCAAGCTGCATACTGTAGCCTACAGAGTAGCACCGACAGATCTATACATCATTTGTATCTTCTTAATTAGTGCATTTTATCAGAAAAGCTATGCAGCAAAGTAGAGAAACAGATCAAAATCTATTCTGAGCTCTCACACACACACACACACACACAAACGCTGTACATTTTCAAGTCGTACCTTTTGATATTCGGTCTGGAGGGCTCCAAACCTATCCTTGGCCAGGTTGGTAATAAGGTCTGTAAAAAGAATAAAAAATAAACACATTAAGAGCCATGTTGTTACTGGTGGTTATGGGTGACTAATCGTGTCAAACACAACGGGTATCACATACTTTCACTCCCACCATTTAGAAGCTTTCATGTTGAAATAGTGCCATTAGAGTGCAAGCAATTGCGTTGATGGCAGTTTCCCACGTCTGAATAAAATGACCACTTTTCTCTGACACGCAACATGATTTGTATTGCCCTGGAACCCAGACAAATCTGCCAGTGCAAAAAAATATATATTACAATATAGCCCTCGGTAGATTTGTATGCCAGTTGTTTTGCACCCCACACCATTAGGTATACAAGAATACCCTGGATGCAATCTGAAACACCTGTCCATTTTATAAAAATGATTAAAAACAAAATTATAGCCAATTATTTTCTCCCCTGGCAAAACACATATTATGTTTTGGGTTTTTTTCTCACTGTTTTGTGTTTCTTCAGACAATCTACTGATACAACAGTGTTGATTTTGTCGACTAAAAATCTTTCCACTGACGAAAACGAAATGGAAACTAAATGAAGACTAAGCTATGATGACTAAAATGTTAGGAAGGGACTAGTGGACAAGAGATCCAGTTTAAGTCATTTTACACTTGGTTGCATGCTGAAAATAGCCGATCTACAAGTGTAAAAAGAGTCATTACGACGGCATCAAGGCCCGCCAAAACACATTTTAGTCGACTAAATCACCCGCAGATTTAGTCGACTAAAATCTTATGACATTTAGTCGACTAAAACTAGACCAACACTAAAACATTCCAGGTGACTAAAATGTGACTAAAACTAACTGACTAGGACTAAAACTTGCTGCCAAAAACAACAACACTGTGATAAAATCATCATTATAAAACAATGACAATGAGCCTACAGTATTTCTGGTTGGGTTCATGTCCTCATCATGCATGGTGTTCCCCACTGTCTGCGTGGTATAACAACACAGCCAGAGACAGACATACTTCTCAGGGGTGAGAGGCTTTAGAAGAATAAAGATACAACACACAAGAGAGCTTTGCTCTCAGGAACAAATGACAGCATTGTCTTTTTGTGTTGTTTTAATCCATCATTCAAAGCATGACATTTTGTATTAGGAAGAATGTCCAAAAGCTTTTATTACACATACGTAGGGGGTTGCATTTAATGCATACTCCTTTTGCTTCATGGAGACTCTAAAGAGAAAGGGATAGTGCTCATTAATTTAGGAAACAACCAGTCACATTGTTTAAAGGAGCAATGTAGCATCCATTTATGCAGAAGCCACAATTATATGTTGTATCAAATGTTTTGTCTCTCTCAGACTTAATGTACAAGTGATGAAATTAGTTAGGCGATGCTTACGGCTAATTTACTACAAAGAAAATCACACGTGTGAACTGAGTGATGCAACTCCGTGTGGGGGTCCCCGGGGGTCCCCGGAACTTCTAGACCCACAGGAACGCGCCCAGGGGGCCGGGCTGGTTCCGGCGAACCGCCTCGGGTCCGAAACGGTTGAAAAATGACAGAGTTAATCCTGGTCTCTAAACTACCTCCCTGATGGAGGGGAAAGGAACTGGTCGGAATAACGTGTCCTTTCCACGCGCTACGTCCAGCCGGGGAAACTCATGAGGTCAGTCCGCTGCTGCCCCCCCCCCCCCCCCCAGGTTGGCAGAGGAAGTGTGTAGCGCCCATAGGATTACATTAGATAATTGACACTGGGTGAAAAGAAAATAGGTTGCAAAATCGTGGGATAAAAATTATAGAAAAAACAAAAATGACAGAGTTACCATGTGGGGGTCCTCTACTGTACTGTATACTGTCACTGTACTGTACTCATGTCACACCCGAAATCACGTAATGGCTGCTAAAAGCTCAACAGCGCCACATGGCTGCTAAAAACGTGCGTCGACATGTGTCCATGTCCACACCGACAGTCATTTCATCTTCTTGGAAGTACAGTAGTAACTGTATAAAGATGCTTTAGTTTCACCGTGAGACACTTGACTGGACCACAAAGCCTTGCTACTGTAGTTGAACGCCCGGGGATGTGAACCTGGGTCTCCCACGAGGATTTTTGATTGATGATTGATTTTTTTCATGTCTGTTATGTGTCCTGCACACAAATTGGGCTCCATCTTGCGCCACCCTTAACCCTAAACTTATTTGCCATTTTTTACTAATTTGTTCAACTAGCCGATCTACATCTACACGTTGTGAGCTTGTAGATCAGCTATTTGAACTATTTTAAAGCCATTTTGGGCGGGAACCCTTTTTGGTGTTTTAAGCATTATGTTATGCTTTAGCTATTTTTGAAAAATCGTGAAAATGTGGCGCAAATCTTTATATATATTTTTTCAGAGCGAACGTTTTTAGCTCAAATCTTTGCTTCTGGGGGGTCCCTGGCACAACATATTTTGAGATGGGGGTCGGAGGCCAATTTCATATAATTCTGGGGGTGGTTTGAGAACCACTGACATAGAAACAGAGGTTTTTCAGAAAACTGTTTGTAGAATCGTCCTAAGGTCTAAATGGGTTAAAATGTTTTTTTAAATAGTAAAAAATGGCAAATAAGTTTAGGGATAAGGGTTAAGGTGGTGGCGCAAGATATAGCCCAAAATGCCCAACCCTCACAGGTTTAATCAGACACTACTCTCTTATATCATCATATTTAGGGCAATACAACTAAAAGTGAACCTCATTTTTCAATTTCACCAAGTTCACAAAAGCTCTTCCTTGTGGAAAGCCAACATCTCATCCACTAGCCCAAAGATGGGGAATTCCCCGGGGGAGATATTAGGCTTGCTTGGCCATCAGACAGATCAGGTCCCGAGCCACTCTGACATAACAGTCCGTATATGAGAAGCATTTACTTTGGGAGATAAGTCCAGGATCATTTTGTTTTTGAAAGATGAAAGCAGCGCTGCTCCTGGAACAGACCGCTGCACTGACAGCTCAGAATACCCTCGGACAGTGTTGCCATGTCTGCCTTATTATAAGCCACTTCGGGCTTCTTGTTCTGTTAAGTTGCTTGTAAATATTGTAAAATAAGCCAAATATGGCATTGGCGGTAACAGGCTCGTTTCTAAAATGCACATTTTGGGCTTATATAATATGTTGTGCCAGGGACACACCGAAAATAGCAGATCTACTGTACAATACAAGCTCACATTGCAACGACCTATAGTCGCTTCTATTGGGCTTGTTTTCATAGAAGCTCATTTCATTTGTCTCGCAAAATCTGGCATCATCACTGCCCCCAGAACGTCCTCCAACCTCCAACTGAACCCGACCAGCGAAGGAATGCTGACCAACAGAACCAAAACCAGCGGAAACCCAACAGCCTTTTAGTTACACAAAACAGCTCTCTATCGTTGAGGAGCTAGGAGGCTCACTTTAAACAGCAGTACATAAATTAGAATCAGATATCATCTTAAAATATCCCTAAAGCAGCACTGTTTTTCTCCAAGCACACACATTTCAAGAGGTGTTCTTTTATTCATGATGTGCTAGCTGTGTCAGTCAGAGGAAGAGACGGAATGCTAAAACATACCGGGTGACGGCGGGGGGAGTCATTTCCATAAACTGTTCCCCAAGTTCTTCAATCAAACCTCTCTCTCTTCACACAGCAAGGCGCCTACTAGCTTTTACACTTTTTGCAAAACACATATATTTACTAATACAGAGGAGAGGATGATAATGGACTGCGTAAAGATACCTGGCGTGGATTGTCGAGGAGATAAACCGATGTGTGCAAAATAATTTGATAAAAGGTGTTTAACTGGTTCAGACCGTACGACGCGTGGGCACGACATAATGTGCCCACACGTCGACGGGTTGCTAGGACGTGTGTACACGTACTAGCACATTTTCCTTGATATCAAACGAGGAAAATATTCAGATTTTCATTTTTTTGAGTTGGCCTCCAAGGCCACCATACTCCTTGCTCTTCGCTTATCCGCGGTCCCGTTCACTTCCCTGTTTACCGCCGCAGAAATAATTCCTCGTATCTCCTAATCTAGGGAGCTTGATCAGATGGATATACTAAACTCTTCATTTCTGACTTCAACATGCCTCTCGTTCAAAATATGAAGCGAGCGATCAGCGACTTTTATCGGAATCTTAGCGAGGTAAGCAAGCAAAAATATGTCTCCCGTTCTTTTTCCGGAACGGAAGGGGGGGGGGGGGGGGCTTACAGAGTAAAAGCGGACATATCTTCCCGGAACCCCCGAGCTTCTATTTTGAAAGAAATCCCACGACACGCGCTGTCAGGCCAGAGCCTATAATGTGGCATGCGCCTGGACCGCTAGGCCAGCGGACGGGCGCCCCAGAGACATCAGTCTATCTGATAAAGTAGTTCATGGTATCAACTATGCTTACGTAGATGAGTGATTCACCACATGTATACAGTACATGGTGGGTCAGGCAGATAAGGTCATAATTCATGACAACCAGTCCATGACATCAGTCATCAACAGCACGCACGCATGCGTTTTCCTTTTTTTTGTACAGTGTACACTGTACATGGACCATGGTGACATCAATTATTGATAACAAAGCTTCTAATATATTATTTATGCCCCAAAATCTATACATTTCACACTATTAAGGCAACCGGCCGGTTCCACGCGCTGCACAAGGTGCCCCTTTTTTTCACTTGAGCACATGCCCCTCTAAATGTCTGTGCACGCCACTGTACCATCAGATAAATGGATAAGATGTTCTGTAATTCTGTGGTTGGTAAACATGATCAAAAAGCTGTTGTATAGGACAATTACCTAACTTTTCATTCAAGTCTCAGACCAGTAGGTCACCCCTCCCTCCACCCTGCATTTATCTTTCAGTAGGTTAGCAGCCATACCTTCAAACGGCCTATGGCAAAAGCTATTGTGCGTTAGTGGGTCAGTGTAAAGCGATGCAGGCATTCGCAGGAAAAAAAAACAGGCAACGTAGACAATAAAAGGCGTACTAATCTGAGCTAATATGTCACTTTTCCCCCATTCTGATGGGTGTCGGGTTCCATTAATTCTGGGCGGGAACCCCTTTTGGTGTTTCAAGCATCATGCTATGCTATAGCTATTGAAAAATAGCAGATCTACAAGCTCGTAGCGAGTGCCACGCTACGAGCTTATAGATCTGCTATTTTTGAAAAATGTGGCGTAAATCTTTGAATGTATATTATTTCAGAGCGAACGTTTTTTAACTCAAATCTTTGCTTTTCTGGTCCCTGGAACAACATATTTTCAGATGGGGGGGGGGGGGGGCAATTGTACATAATGGGGGTCCTTGACATGAAAATGTTTGAGAACGACAAATATGGGTTTTTCAGAAAACGGTCAGGATTTAGAAGGCATTTGTAGAATCGTCCTCAGATCTAAATGGGTTCAAAATGAAAGGAGAAAAAAAAGCTCTGTCTGACCTGGTTTTGCAGGAGCACTCTAACCAGAGTGGAAACTTCCCAAGTAACTTTTGAACAATGAAAACCTGAATATAAACCCTGCCCAGTCAATGACAGGCTAGCCTCGGAAACCCAGCCGCTTTTATTTCCAGGGAGAGAAAAGAAGTCTGGGGCCGAGTCCGAGCTGATTTCTGATCGTCTGCACCTTTGTTAAATTGACGTACACACACACACACACTCCTCTCTCTCTCTCTGTCACTCTAATTAATTAGTCTCATGTCCAGCAGCTGTGCCTAGTTTCTCCCTGCCTATGCCATACAAAGCATAGGTGAGTTCCATAGGGTGAGTTCCAGTCTAATGACAGGCAGTCGTTGTCGATACATTTCCAAATGTGAAAAGTGGGTGACATCACTATTTAAGGTGTGTTCTATCTAGACCTGGGTGGAAAGTTTTTCCAACTTTTTTACAATCCAAGTCACACCAATGAGCAGTGGTGGAAAAAGTACTCAATTGTTTTACTTAGGTAAAAGTATATCAATACTGCAATTTAGAAGTATTCATATTGCAGAATGTCCCATTTCAGTTCAAAATGTGTAGAAAATCTATTGAAAATAGCGGATCTACAAGCTCACAATGCATCGCGTTGCGACGCATTGTGAGCTTGTAGATCGGCTATTTTCAAATGAAGTGGTTAATGTATGTTTTCTAATCAGATTTTTAATCGCCAAAGTAACTAGTAAATACATTTTTAAATAATTGTAGTGGAGTAAAAGTAAAAATCTTGGCTCCGAGATGTAGTGGAGTAGAAGTAAAAGTACTGGAAATTGGAAATACTCAAGTAAAGTACAAATACCTCAAAATTGTACTTAAGTAAAAGTACTTAGTTACTTTCCACCACTGCCAATGAGCATGTCAAAATGTCAAAAAAGAAAAGCACACTGCATTCATGGCAAAAACATAAAAACAGATCTGCAATGTTCACTAGTTTGTGTCCCAGGCAAACGTAGACTCTCTCTTTTGGGTGTCGACTTGAAAGGTTTGGGAACAACAACTGCTCTAAGAGACTTTATCGGTTCATAATGTACAAGCAGTGTTGTTTTTGGCAGCAAATTTCTATTTTAGTTTTAGTCATAGACAGTCTCTTGAATAGTTTTCATTGAGTTTTTGTGACATTTTAGTCACCTGGAATGCTTTGACTAGTTTTAGTCGACTACATATTATAATATTTTAGTCGACTAAAATGTATTTTGGTGGCCGCCAACATTATTCCAACCAATTCCATTCCCCTCCACCCGGCACCCCGGCTGACCAGGGGGAGGCAGTATAGAGACCAGGATTACGGCATGTTTTTTGTGAGGGTACCTACCCTTAGGGCAGTGGTTCCCAAACTGTTTCATGTCAAGGACCCCCAAATTGACACTAATTATATTTGAAAAGATATGCCAGGGACCCCCATAAGAGAAGATTTTTACGGCTCTAGCAGTGATTCTCAACCAGTTTAATTTCAAGGACCCCCCAGTTTAACATGCATTAGTCTACAGACCCCCATTTAATGGCATTTCTATGTCTGGGACCCCCTAATTGTAACATGAATGTTAATTTAACTCCGAGTGTACAAATGGATCCAAATGGACCCGTTAGGGTCCATCTGGATCCATTTGTACACTCTCAGAGTTACAGACCCATAAGGGTCCATTTGGTTCCAAACTATAATTTAGCTGGGGACCCCCTGGAACTCCCTCAAGGACGCCTGGGGGTCCCCCGGACCCCACTTTGGGAACCACTGCCTTAGGGGACACGGGGAGAATATAGAAACTCCACACAGAAAGGCCCTTCCGCAAATCCCACCTATAGGTTCCCCCGGCAGGAATTGAACCTGGGACCTTCTCTAGCTGTCGAGACAACAGCGCTACGGACTGCACCACCATACCAATCTTTTTTTATAAAAACGTTTTTATTTTTTATCAATTACACACCCCATGAAGCCTTGAATTCAACTCATTCAACTACTCCTATAAGTCCAAGCTATCCTATTAGCAAGACTTTATCTTATCTCTATCTTCATACAAGACGATAAAGAACTACAACAGACTTAAAGTATGATGCCTGATGGGTAATCCTCTCAACAGGCCCCCCCTGGGTGTCCATGCGCGGGCGGGGTTAATAATTGATTTGAGCAAAGCATCCATGCAATTAAGCCTACGCATTTTGAGATAAAATACAACTTTAAATACCCAGTTCATCTGTTGCATGACTGAAGATTAGCGCTGAATGGTTCCTGTGTTGGTGGAACAAATAGAATGCCATTAGACTTGTAATGCCTTCCTCCCTCCACCCAGCGTATCCACCTCAGAGTAATATCGTAAGAGAGTGACGACACTAGCGTTGACTCTCATTGTAACAATGGAATGCGGAAGTGCTCATTCTATCTCAATGGGATAGTTCCAGCCATAGGAGCAATGTGTGGAACTATAGCCCATATAGGCACCCGCTTTGCGGCGAGATCAAAGCGTGTCGTTACTCTCCTACTCTACACTCTGATCCACCTGACCAGTTGAATACAGTAGCTCATAAAAATGCCCGTGATGATCGGGTCACAACATTGCTCGTAACATTTTCTGCTCTTATTAAAAGAGGCTGGTCTGTTCCCCCTCAGTGACTATGAGAAAGAAAACAGGTGCAAAGACAAAAGGATTCAATTCTAGGCAGACGAAAAATGTTCGTCCACTGACGAAAACTAAGCTATGATGACTAAAACTAAGACTAAATACGTTGACAATTTCGTCAACATATAAAAACTAGAGTAAAATGTTAGGAAGGGACTAGTGGACAAGAGATCCAGTATAAGTAAAAGACAAGTCATTTTACACTTTGCTCCATGCTGAAAATAGCAGATCTACAAGCTCACAACGCGTCGCACTATGACGCGTTGTGAGCTTGTAGATCGGCTATTTTCAGCAAGTGTAAAATCAGCCATTACGGCAGCATCAAGGCCCGCCAAAACACATTTTAGTCGACTAAACCACCTGTAGATTTAGTCGACTAAAACTAGACTAACACTAATACATTCCAGGTGACTAAAATGTGACTAAAACTAAGTCAAAACTATTCAAGAGACTATGACTAAAACTAAAATAGAAATTTGCTGCCAAAAACAACACTGATTCTAGGCCAGCTATAGCAGCTTTGTGGATTCAGACGGGGCCCTGCAATATAGTGTCTCTAGCACTGACTAAGCCAACACCATTATCACCGTCTGACGAACGAGTCAGCAAGTGGGGGCGCAGTATTTGCCTTTGGACATGCCATGACACATGGCTGTACGTGGTGGAGAATGCCTTGGTTCCTTCTTTTTTTTTTGAGTGGTGCAACCACTCCAAGGAACAGCAATGTCCCCATGTCCCAATGTCACGATGTTTATAGAGTACCAGTAGGGGCAAAAGTGGCGCTGTTGTGCTACAAACAGAGAGAGAGAGAGAGAGATAGTGTTGCACTGTTGCCTGCTAATTACAGAGAGAGAGAGAGAGAGAGAGAGAGAGGGGGGGGGGGGGGGGGGGGGGGGGGGGGGAGAGGTGTCTGCTAAATGCTAATTCCCCCACACAGTAACTCTGTCATTTCTCCACCGTTTCGGACGTGGGGCGGCTCGCCGGAAACCGGGCTGGCACCCTGGGCGCGTTCCTGTGGGTCTGGAAGTTCCGGGGACCCACCGGGGACCCCCACACGGAGTTGCACCACTCAGTTCACACGCGTGTGATTTTTGTTTTTTAGGGGATGGACTCTTCAGCCTCATCCAACAACCGTACAGATTTTCAACAGAAAAATGCATCACAGAGGGAGTATAAGAGGACAGTCCCTCTAAAGCTACAGTATACGCCCCGTGGAAGACACTGTGTTGTCCAAACCGGTCAACGTCTAGTGGCATTTCATTGCTTTTTGTACTATGTATACTGTAGTCCCCTGTCAACCTATATTAACCCATTTAGACGGGCTCATAGCGTGCCACGCTTGTAGATCTGCTATTATGTTAACATAATGCTTAAAACACCAAAGGGGTTCCCGCCCTGAAGTCCTTGCTCGAGCGTGCTTGAAGTTTGACCGTTTTGATGGGACCCCTCTTCTGTTTTGACTTTGTGAGCACCTCAACACCACCTGGACTGGAGTCGTCACCCATGTGAACTCTAAGAAGCACTCGAACGGACGAACGCTCACCTTTGTTTGCTTGAAAATGCATCAACTGAGTACTATGCGTTACCCCATTATGTCTCTCTAGGACACGTGACTAAGAGATGACAGACATGACTCGCGCTAATCCGGAGCTGCAGGAACAAAGTGCAGGAAAGTCTCAATGATAACATCACTTTAACTACAGAAATCCAGACGTATCACACCACGCAGCCCTTAAGGGGAAAGCTTATCACCTTTTCCGACAGGAGATTGGAGAGCTTCCTCTAATGGATACTACCACCAAGATGTCATCTCTAAATGCCTGCCGGGGGTCAACCGCGGAGGTGTCATCGTGTCATTATTCCGACGGCCCATTTTTTCCGACATCCCGTTGGTCTGACTAACCCCATTATAACGAACGCTATCCCTATAACCTCACACTGACCTAGTGGTCGGAACAATGGGAATTATGAGTCGGGATGGGCAACGTGTGAGGAGTAATAAGGATGAACTAGGACTGACAAAACAACAAACCAAAGATCTACAGTATAGCACAAACAATCTCAAATACAAATATACCATCTTACTTCATTTTCAAGGTATATTCAGTGATTTCACTAATTCAAACAATACTTTTTTTTTTTTTAAATAATCCTCCTTACTATAGAGTGTGCTGACCATATAAGGAGTTCCTCCCTGTCCCCAATACCCCTGGGGTCAAAAAACGTTTCATTTTTGGCCCAGCCATCATCCAATCAGGATGAGAGGGGCCTTCCTCCAATCATGATTGAGTGGGGGTGGGCCTTGGTGCACATGCTGTTGGCCTGTTGCACGTCTCCCCACTCAGAGCCTTAGATATAGACAGAGTTACGCAAACTGCGTTCACTTCATGGGGCTTCAGTCCAATGGCGGCTCTCCTACATAGACTTCTATTGAGAATGGGGACGAACCAACTGGGACAAGTCCTGGACCGGAAGTAGGCAGAAATGCATTGGACTCAGGCAACAGCCCAGCTTTAATGATCTTAAATCCCTTTATTTTAGATTGTTTTGTAGTAATCGTACAACATAAACAATAAATAGACTTTAGTTGTTACTGTACAATACTTTAAAACAGTTGTCATGTTGCACACATGCTTAAAATAGCTCTTATTTGCGCCGCCCTCGTTGACAACAATGCATTTCCGACCCAAGCTTGTCTCAGTTCAGGCTGCATGAACAGCACTCGGGCGCTAGGTTTCTGCCCCCCTCAATATCGTACCTCTTCTATTAGATGGCTCTGCCCCCACTGCAGAGCGTGTGCATGTGCACATCTTGTTACCGGGGAAGACCAGGTTTTTTTTTTCTCCAAATCACCCAAATCCCTGAATGCTCATTTAAACCAAGAGATCATGATGAATGAAGGATATACAAACAAAGCTCGCCGCTCCTTCCGATCCCTACGAGAAATACTGGTGCATGGTGACAACAATAACTACAAAGCATGAAATATTTACTAAATAAATTGCTCCAAATATTTACAATAAGTGTTCCAAATGTTTTACACTGAATTCAGTGACAGTACGGACCCTAGGAAAACAGCTCAACGACTGTCATGATCTGGCCACTCAAAGACACTGCATTCCAATTGTCCAATCACAATGTTGAAGAAGCCGTAAACTGAACTTCCCTCCCGTGGGATCTAAGGAATATATGGTTCATATACTTATCATGGTCACAACAACACCAGGGCTAGTGTGCACTCATGTAAACGTGCCAGAGTGAACAGCGCAGCTTGGAGCTCTCTTTTTTTAAATATACTTTATATAATTTACTGTGTGGAACAGCCTCCACTTATAGTATCAAACTGTCCAAAATCTAGAGGGGCTCTTTAAGAGGCCATATCAGTGCTCATCTATTGTATTATTGGGAAAGATCAAAAAATGAGTATTACGCTGTTCTCCGGAACCACCACAAAAGGCTCTGGTCAGGCTCTGCCAGTGGGCCTAATGAGCCAACGTCCCCTCACCTGTGCAATTTCCAGCCTTTGCCTCAGCCAATTGATTGCCATGGCAACCCCACACCTGCAAATTGATTACTTAACCACTCCAGTTTGCACTCACAGGCAGACACTAGGTGCGTTTCCATAAAGCCTTTTTTTTGCGCATTAAGGTTCTTTCGCAAAATCTCCTGGATGGAAACACCTCAAAATGCGCATAAGTCTGCATTTTTCGCAAAAACACTTTTTCGCTAGAAGGTGGCGGATTTTGGGGCTATATCGAAAAAGTGAAATGCGCAAATGGGTTATGAAAACACTTGCGGAAAATATTTCTAATTAGAAAGCATTGAACTCGCATTATATCGCTTTTAACAGTTGGAAAAGAAAAAAACACACACGATGGTGAGTATAGTGGACTTGTGGAGTGATCGAACGAGAGGGTGGGTGGGATGTGGATACATAAATTATTAAATTTACACACTCGAGTCTCGAAGCCTCTGTCTGCAGGCTGAGGCTCTTTTGCTCTCCCCGGTGAGGGCGTTCGCCGTTGATCATGAAGTTAGATCGGTGATATTTCTCCTAAACAGCGGAACGAAACGGACGAGAGGTGACTAGTCAAAATGGAAATGTACTGTCAAGTCGCAGGGCAGGGGTCCCGATCGTCCCTGTACAATGAAACTATACCAGCCCCTGTCTAGACAAAAACACACGCCTATTTATTTAACAGACAGCCTGTTTGAAAGACAGCCTGTCCCAGTGGCCAATCTGGACAGCGGACTTCATGCAGACCAACTTGAATAGCTGGCACTGGCAAAATAGCGCCATCTAGGCCTACTGCTTATTTAATATCTCCAAAGAAGTGCATTTTGTCAGTGGATGGAAACAAGAAAAATACGCTTTTCTTTTTTCGAATTACTTACTTATTCGCTTCCTATTTTCGAAATGTTTTGATGGAAACCCACCTACAGACAGATACAGAGATCTCCATGTGGACACAGACAGACAGTTAAAACGGGTGCTATGACAACGGGTATTATTAGGTTCCCAAGTTGCATCGTTCTCAAGTAGGCCGATGGGCACGTACAGGTCTAGTTATTCCAAGGAGTGGTTATACAAATGAATAGTGGGCTCCGATTGGTCACCCACAACTCTGGGATGAGCGAAATGTCAAATCAAACCGAGGAGTGCCAGATGGACCACTCTGCCCAGGGCTACATGATTCGTCTGGTTTCCAGGCTATATGGCAGGTCACCAACATCGTCATCAGCAAGTGACAGATGGAGTGAAGTGGCAGTAGTTGGTTCAAATGTCAGACTCATTAACCCCTTTTGGGCGGGAACCCCTTTTGGTGTTTTAAGCATTATATTATACTTTAGCTATTGGAAAAATAGCAGATCAACAAGCTCATAGCGCGGCACCGAGTGTCGCGCTATGGGATTGTCTGCTATTTTTTGAAAAATCGTGAAAATGTGGCGCAAATCTTTGAATATATTTGCTTCTGGGAGGTCACTGGAACATCATATTTTCAGATGGGGGTCGGCGGCCAAATACAGATAATTCTGGGGGTCCTTGACATGAAATAGTTTGAGAACCACTGACATAGAAACATAGGGTTTTTCAGAAAACTGTCAGGATTTAGAAGACATTTTGTAGAATCGTCCTCAGGTCTAATTAAAGATAAGGGGGGGGGGGGAGAGATGCTACAAGATTGATGAAGAACCTTTATTTCCCTTTTTTGGAGTTGTTGTTGTTGTTGGTGATCTGCTGAATTGAGGATTATTCCATCCCTGCACCCGTAGCACAGTAAATCACTGGGAGACAGCAGCAGCTAAATGCTTATTCGGCCATACGGTCCTACGTGCTGAGATAGTACGAAAAACAGAACAAATGAGCAAACTAAAGTCTTTAGTCACCCTAATGAAGGCATTGTTGCTGCAATGCGTAGGTGTATTCATTCTTGCTATGCATTAACCATATTATTATAGGCTTTTACATTATTTTTCCCACAAGAGTGCCTTGGCCTCATCGCTTTCTCTTTGAATAAATATTTTTTTTAAAGCGAGCAATGATTTTTTTTTAACTCAAGTCCCTGGAATAAAATATTTTTATATAGGGGTTGGTGGGCAAATGCATATAATTTTGGGGGTCCTTGACATGAAAAGGTTTGAGCACATAAGTGATAAACACAGTAGCAAGTTTCTCAGAAAACTGTTAGGATTTTTTTTGGTAGAATCAGCCTCAGTTCTTAAACTCAATAGCCATAACTAATTACACCCAAGTGTGCTGCTAACACAGGAGACGTTTTTTTCCCTCTTCAGCGCATAATAAAAACTGTTCTTGTGCCTGCAAGGTTCCTCCTCGAGTGCACTCAAAAACACCTTCATACGAGGTAAACACATTGTTGCCACGGTACCCGTAGCCATGGAGACGGGAATCAAAGCTCAACTTTACACCGCCGCCAGAGATGGAGAGGGGTGGGGTCAGGGGGGGGGGGGGGGGGGGGGGGTAGACCAACAGACAAAGAGAGAAAGTGTATCAAAGCGACTGCAGTGGAGTGCACCAGAGAGAGAGAGAGAGATAGAGAGACAGAGAGAGAGAGAGTGTGCTTGGAGAGAGACGATAAGACAGACTCCTCTGCATTTATGCTGCCGCTGCAGCTTAATAAAAAAGGTATTAAGTGGTCAAGCCGACTTAAACTTATTAAACCCAGTGAGAAACGAAACCCAAAACATTTCAATTAACAAGGTGTTGATATGCTTCGAGGAGAAAAGGTTGCTGCATGCTGAGATAATATGGCAGCGTTAATCTTCTTCTGGGGACATATTGCTGTGCAGATGCAATGTAGTAGTAGAGCTTCTGGTTGTGCTTAAGGACATCATTCTAGTGTCCCAGATTTGCGTTTGCGCATGTGCGTGTGTGCATGTGCGTGCATGCGTGCATGCGTGTGGAGCCCCATATGGGTTTCGCATGCATTTGTGTATACACATGCACATGAATAGAATATCTTCTTAGTGATTATTGATTCTATAAATCGAATAATTGAGAAGTGAATAATAAAAATATCTACATATTAGCGATTCAATGCGAAAAGATAAAGCACTATTTTATATACTTTGTCGTACAACTGTCAGCAAAAACAAAAATAAGCCTATCTACAAGCTCACAACACATCGCAAGAATGTTATTTTAGCAAAAAAAAATGTATTGATAATTTAATTGCAGAGGAAAACAAAGAGAGTCCCGCACGCTGTCTTCACTTATTCATATAAAGATGTGTTAATAGGGATACAATGTTTCGGTCAGTCGGACCTTGATCACGCTATAATTAGCCCTTCACTAAGTCCCTCCCCAACCCATCCTTGTCCAATAGGCACGTTAGCAGCGAAGAAAGCTTGACCTGCATAGCAACCGTTGATAAACTATTTGGATTGGTATTGGACAATCGCTTTTTTGGGGTGGGATTTAGTGAAGGGCTAATTATGTCTCCTGTATTTTGCTCTTCAATTGCATTACTGCGACGCACCTGTCCATCTCCGTATAGGTGTGCCAAGGGTTGATTATAAAGTGCATTCCACTGAAACAGCATGTCTCCTGGCTGATTGATTGATTGAAATATGTATTAACAGTTTGCAGAATTACAGTACATTTCAAGCACAAACTCAATACAAAGGCTGTTAACTGTGAGTGGACGACCCAATTAAGCATTACACTTGTTTACAAGAGGGTCCACAACTGAAGTTCCACTCTGAAACCAACCATCTTATCGTCTCCATTTGGCTATAGCAACTTGTGCCAAGTGAACATTTGAGCGAGCTGGTAGACTCACATGGAAGAGACAAGCCAACCTCTCTAGCTCAGAACACATCCAGGCAGTGTTGTTTTCGTCGACTAAAACTATGACGAAAAATGTTCGTCAACGACCTTTTTTCCACTGACGAAAACTAAATGGAAACTACGTGAAAACTATGCCATGATGACTAAAACTATGACTAAACTATACTGTCTACTATACTGTGCTGTCGATTTTGTCAACAAATAAAAACTAAGCTAAAATGTTAGGAAGGGACTAGTGGACAAGAGATCCAGTATAAGTAAAAGACAAGTCATTTTACACTTGGTTACATGCTGAAAATAGCAGATCTACAAGCTCGCGACGCGTTGTGAGCTTGTAGATCTGCTATTTGTGTAAAATCAGTCATTACAACGGCATCAAGGCCAAAACAAATTTTATTCGACTAAATCAACTGTAGATTTAGTCGACTAAAATCGTATGATATTTAGTCGACTAAAACTAGACTAACACTAAAACATTTCGGGTGACTAAAATGTCACTCAAACTAAATGAAAACGTTTCGAGAGACTATGACTGAAACAGTACAAACAACATATACGCACAGTAATGCCAACATGACAGTCTGTACTGACGTGGGAAACATATTGTCAAAAGCCGTTCATGGGAGGGGCCGTCAGGTAGGCAGCGTTGACTGTGTTGGTAGATTCCACTGGTGAATGGTGCCTGCTTTTATGCAAGTTACATAGTCCACAGAAGTTGCAAATGCGTCCATGCACCTACAGTACTACATTGACGATGGTACAGTATTTACAACGGAGCAGTTTAACGTCATGCCCCAGGACGCACGCACGCACGCACGCACGCACGCACGCACGCGTTGACCCGGTCATATAGTACTTTCATTTCCACGGTCATTCACACAGAATTGTAAAATGAGGCTCACAAATCCAGGACGTTTAGCATTCCCTGTCTGTATAAGCCTGAGCATGAATTTAGTCTCAGAGAGAAAAATTTACACTCTGGATTTTGCAGTGTATGGTCTAGTTTGTGCTGAACATACATTGCATTATTAGTTATTACAGCATATTCTTAGTTTGTTTGTAGATAATGTATCATCGTATTAGTGCATTTCATTTTTAATAGCCAGGCTAAAAAAAAAACTATAGGACAGGTCGAATAAATTGCTTTACGGTTTACTAAAAGATGAATGACAAGTATTAAAAAGCAACAAACATCTTCATGCTACTGCCGCTTGCCAGGACAAACTAGAGTCAACAATGCATCCACCCTGGCTATCCCAAAATGATACATTTATTAGAGTTGTCGTTCTATGGACCCACAGTTCTGTTCATTTTGCCAAACACAAACTATTACTCATGGTCTGTCTAACAACCCATTCAGGGCGGGAACCCCTTTTGGTGTTTTAAAGCATTACGTTATACTTTAGCTATTGAAAAATAGCAGATCTACAAGCTCATAGCGCGGCACAGAGTGCCGCGCTACGAGCTTGTAGGTCTGCTATTTTTGAAAAATCGTGAAAATGTGGCGCAAATATTTGAATATATTCTTTCAGAGCGAACATTTTTAACTAAAATCTTTGCTTCTGGGGAGGTCCCTGGAACAACATATTTTCTGATGGGGGTCGGCGGCCAATTACAGAGATGAAATATTGAGCACCACTGATATAGAAACATAGGGTATTTCAGAAAACTGTCAAATTTAGGACCTAAATGGGCAAATTCACTAGGATGGCCCAGTTATAGCCGCTTCCTCGGCGACCTGACAGAAGGCAATTATTTTTAGCGGCATCTTGAAGTGAGCTAATTGGGTCGGATAAATCGTGTAGGTTTCATTCATGTGAAATCAAATCATTAAACGGGCTACCACAGACAAAATCTGGTGTGAACTGTGAACATCACGTTCGGGTTCGTAAATCTGGGACAGGGTTTCCTATAAGTTCCAGCAACGAGGAAAACGTTTAATTTCACACTATTACCTGGTAGAAGTTAACTCAATAGAATAACTTATATAATAATGACTATTCAGATCATTGTTATCTCACCTCCTACAATTGTAAACAGTTGTACAATTCTGTACTAAATCTAATCTAACAGGACTCTTTTCTTATGGGGACACTTGAACGCAATCTTTCAACATCAATCAAGGGTCAGTAGTAGGGATGTCCCGATACACTTTTTTCGTTTCCGATCCGATCCCAATACCACAATTTCTGTGTTAGCCGATACCGATACCGAATACCGATACCAGAGAATAATATTTATAATAATAAAAAAATATCGTATTGTTAAGTCCACTGACCGGGAATAGTGTTTATAGCTATTTATCTATATATCTCGTGTTGTGTTTATAGCTATCTAGCTATATATCTCGTGTTGTGTTTATAGCAGACTCCTCACTCAAATGTGCACTTGCAGTTTGGGCAAGTCCAAAGCAAAGTCCACATGCCCCAACATTGTATTAACCTGCCATAGTGTCAACCCCTTAACCTCGGATCGGTGGTTAGACTGGCATATTTGCCGATACCGATATGAACCGATATGAGACCAAATAAGGGCCGATACGATTTTTCCCGATACCGATACAGTATCGGGACATCTCTTAGTCAGAAGAATAAGTGTCTGCTCTTGAAACCATGTCTGCCAGATGTGTTTGACTATAAGTGAACCCAGAGAGGACTGTCTGCTGCTGGGGGGGGGGGGGGGGGGGGGCAGGTAAACACTCTTCCTGATTACCTTATCAGCTTACTGTGGCTAAAGCCATGCTGCCATGACGACAATGACAGACTGATCACATGACCTACTGACGGAGGAGGAGGAGAGGAGAATATTCAACCTGCTGAACAGTGTTGTTTTTGGCAGCAGATTTCTATTTTAGTTTTAGTCATAGTCTCTTGAATACTAGTTTTCACTTTTTGTCACATTTTAGTCACCTGGAATGTCTTCGTGTTAGTTTAGTTTTAGTCGACTAAATGTCATGAGATTTTAGTCGACTAAATCTACAGGTGATTTAGTCGACTAAAATGTATTTTGGCGGGCCTTGATGCCGTTGTAATGACTATTTTACACTTGCTAAAAATAGCCGATCTACAAGCTCACAGCGCGACGCGTTGTGAGCTTGTAGAACGGCTATTTTCAGCATGCAACCAAGTGTAAAATGACTTATACTGGATCTCTTGTCCACTAGCCCCTTCTTAGCATTTTAGTCTAGTTTTTATTTGTTGACGAAATTGTCAGTATATTTAGTCTTAGTTTTAGTCATCATAGCTTCGTTTTCATTTAGTTTCCATTTAGTCTTCGTCAGTGACAAAAGGTAGTCGACGAACATTTTTCGTCTTAGTTTTAGTCGACGAAAACAACACTGCTGCTGAACTACATGTCTGCAAGCACAACTCTGCTGCAAGGATTCTGAAGATCAATCAAGGGTATCCAATCCATCCAATCCTTTGGTGGCTGCAGTCAGTCAGTCAGTCAGTGAGTCAGTCAGTCAGTCATTCAGTCAGTCGGTCAGTGAGCGCACGAGACTGCATGAGCGCACACTCAACATGCCACATCTCGGCTTCTTCTAATATGGCGTATTGGTGTGTTCACGCATCAAGTGGGTACTGAGACACGTTTGACATTTTTAAAATACAAAATTCAACAAATAAAAGTTGTGTGACACTGTGAACCCCCCCCCCCCCCCAAAAGCCAAAATAAATAACAACCAACCTGAGTTTGAGTAAAAGAAAACTCTGGCCCGAGAGATTAACACATTTAGACCTGACGTCTTCTAAATCATGACAATTTTCTGATAAACCTCATGTTTCTATATCAGTGGTTCTCAACCTTTTCATGTCAAGGAACCCAGAATTTTCTGTATTTGGTTGTAGACCCACACCTGAAAATATATTGTTCCATTTCCAGGGACCAACACCCCCCCCCCCCACCCCCCCCCCCCCCCCCCTCCCCCAGAAGCAAAGTTTTGACTTAAAATGTTTCGCTCTGAATATATATATATTCAGAGATTTGCGCCTACAGTTTCACGATTTTTTAGTAAAATAGCAGACCTACCAGCTCGTAGCGCGCTTGTAGATACACCAAAAAGGGGTTCCCGTCCAGAATGGGCTAATTAAAGGCAGCGCCAATTCCGTTGAACTGCATCCCAAGCTCATAGCGTTTGCTACGAAATCCATGTTGACAGTGCCTGTGACTGTAACGCCTGGAGAGAGGGGAGGTTTCTCACGCTTCAAGCTCATCCGTGCAGGCATCATGCTCAAGGCCAAGGGGGGGGGGGGGGGGGGGGGGGGGAACGACGACACTGTCAGCTGTCTCAGATCTCAATATAGCATGAAGCAAGATCACTCGACAGAGCAGTACACACACATACGAGGCTGCAAGTTGTAGAGAGGCCGGGACCAGTGGCGTTTCCAGGAATTACATTTTGGACAGGCAAGATGTGTTAATTGTCGTCTCCCCGCGCACAATCGTAGCATTAAAGGTTTTCAAAGAGATATACCTGCCAGACGAGTAGGATACAAAGGCTGAAAGGCTTGCATTTGCATTCCAATGGGTGATTGAGGGTTGCGCTCTACCGCGACGGCCAATCAGCTGTCCACTAATAGTTCTCAGATCTTGTTTTTGTCCTCTTTTTTTCCCTCATTGTATGGATTTTGGACAGGCGGACGCCTGCCCTCGCCTTATTGTAGATACGCCTCTGGCCGGGACATCAGATTGAATAAACTGTAAATCTTTTTTAACATGTTCAACAGAAATGGTTTATAATTATGAATATTTTGTATACATTCAATTATTATTAGAGGCGGCGAACACACTGATTTTCTGATTTCGCTCTCCTCCAGCTTGGTCTACTACACCAGGGGTTCTCAACCCGTGGGTCGCGACCCCTCGGGGGGTCGCCAAATTATTTTAGGGGGTCCCCAAATTATAAAAAATAAATAAATAATAATAATATTTTCACGATTTTTCAAAAATAGCAGACCTACAAGCTCGTGGCGCACTATGAGCTTGTAGATCTGCTATTTTTAAATAGCTAAATTATAACAATGCTTAAAACACCAAAAGGGGTTCCCGCCCAAAATGGTTTAAGGTTATTGTAGCAGTCAATTTATATTGGGGGTCGGGAGGGGGCGGGGCGGGGGTCCCGAGACGTTGCCAAAGCATTTTCGGGGGTCCCCGGCCAAAAACGTTGAGAACCCCTGTACTACACTACAGGCTTGATGTGAGCCGTTACCTGCACCAGCTGTTTCAGACACTTGTAATTCCAAAGATAATTGTTTAAGCCGTTTTTAAGTTTTCTGTGTTGAGCTCTCCATGGGTGCTGAAAGTGCACCTAATGCGTTTAAGTCTGATTTGTTTGTCCGTCTGTGGGGGAGGGCAGCTAATGTGGGGGGCTTGGTAAATGGTGCATTTATATAGCGCCTTTATCCAAGGCGCTTTACTACATAGACTGTGCATTACATTCACCCATTCACACACACACCGATGGCGGATGGAATTCTCTGTCTCTAGTGCCCTGTTCTTAGATCTCAGTCTTGTATTGAATGTTGTTGTTGTGTGTATTTTTTACTATGATCTGGCTGCAAACCAATTTCCCGCAAGGGACAATAAAGCTAACCTTGAACCTTGAACCTTGAGGAAACCATGCAAGGCACCAACCTGCACATCAGGAGCAATTGGGGGTTCAGTGTCTTGCTCAAGGACACTTCGACACCAACTCTGGGGGAGCCCGGGTTCGAACTGGCAACCTTGCGGTCGAAATGGACCCCCAGATATCACACACACACACACACCCCGGTAAACTGCTTGCTCAGAACAGAGCACCATGACTATAGCATAGAGTATATAAAGGATAGACCGAACTGGAGCGTTAGCCCCGCCCCCCCGCTATTCATTTCAGTGGAAGTTGCTCAGTAGCGTTTTGAAGCACCCGGAAGACTTCCGGAAGTATAATGATAACTCAATGGCTCGAGCGAGCGGAAGTTTAGCCTAGCCTAGCCCCGGACCTCAATTTTGAGGTCCGGGCTTTTCACGTGACGTCATGAACGTCCGTCCACTTCAACGTTGGATAGCCTTACTGGGGGCTTGGACTATAGCACTCCACTGCTCTGTCAGGAAGAGTGTGGAATCACTGTGCATGCCAGGCTGTCATGGATGCAGGTGTGTGGCATGCAGCCTTATTCTGTTTTTGAGTGGTGCAACCACTCCAAGGAACAGCAATTAACCTATGTGACTATCTTACTATGAGTACCAGTAGGGGCAAAAGTGGCGCTGTTGTGCCAGAAACAGAGAGAGAGAGAGATAGTGCTGCACTGTTGCCAGCTAATGAGAGAGAGAGAGAGAGAGAGAGAGAGAGAGAGAGAGAGAGAGAGAGAGAGAGAGGGGGGGGGGGGGGGGGGGGGGTGTAGGGGGAGAGGGGAGTTGCACCACTCAGTTCACACGGGTGTGATTTTAAAGAATGTGTGCATTCCTCACAGAAACCCTTTGGTTTGTTTTCACAGTCATTAGCTGCAAATCATAGACATGGTCATAATACTAGACAGGCACTAATAAGTGGTCACTTTACCTCTCTGCCCAGAACCAATGCACTTTATGAGATAGCAGTAATGTACAGAGCCATTGCATACTCAGCAGTCACCAGTGACAGGGATTAGACAAGTATGGGGGGTAAAAAAAAGGGGAATAGACATTACTAAGTTGTTAGATCGTGAAAAAGGGGTTGTACAACATTGCTATTTCTTGTTTAACCCATTTAGACCTGAGCTCGATTCTACAAAGGCCTTCTAAATCCTGACAGTTTTCTGAAAAATCCATGTTTCTAAAATCCATGTTTCTATGTCAGTGGTTCTCAAACATCTTCATGTCAAGGACCCCCAAAAATATATATAATTGGCCGCCGACCCCCATCTCAAACTACAGTATGTAGTTCCAGGGACCCGCCAGAAGCAAAGCTTTGAGTTAAAAACGTTCACTCTGAAAGAATATATATTCAAAGATTTGCGCCACATGTTCACGATTCTTCAAAAATAGCAGACCTACAAGCTCGTAGCGCGGCGCTATGAGCTTGTAGATCTGCTATTTTTCCAATAGCTAAAGTATAACATAATGCTTAAAACACCAAAAGGGGTTCCCGCCCCAAAATGGGTTTTAATGTCTTTCAGTAAAGTCTCTCCTCATTATCCTATAGTGTCAAAAACACAACACATTACAGGGGGATATCCAATGTTCCACCCCGTTTCAATTCATTGACATTTCAGGCATTTGGGCAACAATCCTATATCAATAGCAGCTGACCGTGTAGTTTGATGTTTTGCTCAGAACACTGGGAACACATTATGATAAGGATCCACCCTTCAGTTGCAGGTCGGTGTCTGTTCTAACCACAACTGGTGTCCAAGTGGTGTCCATTTAAAATCACGATGGGCTCAAGAGATAGCATGGACCCTAAACCACTTAGCATTAATGGCTGGTATCTGGACTAGAGGCCTGTTACAGCTCCAGTCGATCTTCAAGTGCCGAATTACTCACCCTCTACTCCGTGCTGCCCTCATTCCCGTGACACTCGTTCCACTCAGTGGGGAGAAACATGGCTCTGAAGCGCCGCAAAGGGCCTGGTTTATCAGGCTACGTAGCAAGACGAGTGGGTTTGAGGCTAAAAGTCACCTTGAATGTAAGACTATGCAATGGCTACTTCTGGTTAGTGATGGGAGATTAATCGGCAAACACATCGGTTATCGGACCGATTTTAGTTGTTTTTAGATTAAATCGGCATCGGTTCGATTAATCAATCAGACCGATTAATTAACCGGTCCGATCAATCGGTCTGTCTTTACAGATAAACAAGCACAAAGTAACAGCTTGAACAGATCTACAAGCTCACAATATTAAATATGAAAAGGTATTTCAGTTAAATCTGACTTGCCTAGAAGCCTGCAATGCAGATACCCTTTTACATACAGTATTTTTTCAGAATGGACAGAATGAGATCATATCGACATTGGTAATATCGGTTATCGGCCATAACAGCAATTAATAATATTGGATATCGATATCGGCCAAAATGTCTCATCGGCACATCCCTACTTCTGGTACGTTTGACCCGACCCGTTGTTGATTTTGACAGCAAGTTTTGATTTACTTCTAGTCATAATAGTCTTTTGAGTAAAATTCCACTTATATCGTCATATTTGAGTCACCTGAAATGTTTTAGTTTTAGTCTAGTTTTAGTTACTTATTTACATACTAAATAACATGATTAGAGAAAGATAATATTTTAACATTTAAAATTAGACAAAAACAATGTTGGCGACCCATGGCACTCATGCGCAGCAAAGCATTAGCAGTTGTCGTCTTAGTTCTACTGGCTCTATTCTCCTCCATAACATTTGTGTACTTTAAGTTTTGACAAAATTGTCTTAGCTTTAGTCATTATATAGCTTATTTTTTTAGTTTTCATTCAGTTTTTGTCAGTGAAAAAAGGTAGTCAACAAACATTATCACTGCTTGGACCATGAGACGTTTTAGCTTTGAATTTGATCTGCTGTCTACATTTCTAAAGTCTCCTGTTTGAATGTTCTGTATCGTCCTGGTGCACTATTATGTAAAATGGTAAATGGTGCATTTATATAGGGCCTTTATCCAAGGCGCATTACATAGATTCACCCATTCACACCCACACATTCATACACCGATGCCGGAAGAAACCATGCAAGGCACCAACCTGCACATCAGGAGCAATTAGGGGTTCAGTGTCTTGCTCAAGGACACTTCGACACCAACTCTGGGGGAGCCCACAGGGTTCAAACTGGGAACCTTGCGGTTCCCATCCGGCCACTCTACCTCTGAGCCACCGCCGCTATGTGACACTCCTACATGCGAATGCACTCATAGTCAATCCCCGTGTCAACGCCCTGGACTCGAACCTGGGTTCTCCCACGTGGGAAAACAACCATACCAAGCGGTCAAAAGGGAATCCCCCACAAGGGGATATTTTAGGCGTTCTGGGCTACAGGCAGAGTTAACTTAACCTCATCGTTCTCAAACAAAGTATCTTTGACTCTGATCTAAACCTGGTGAACCTGTATCACGTTCTTGCTGTGTGTCTCCATGTGCAGCCACTGGTGGTGGACTACCAATGAAGCAGGACAAAAGGCCGGGGAGCAGGGATGCATGACTTGTCATCCATTCACGAGGACAGAGGATATTGCTTCATTCGCCATATCCCTGCTTGGCTACCCAGGCCTGACCCAAATAACATGCCCCAAAATATGACACTGTACTGTAGCTTTAGTTTTAGTATAGCAGCTACTTCCTCTCAAAACAACCCCCATGCCTTTGACGTCTTTGTTTCTTAGATAATCTTTTATCTTTGTGTTTTTTCTTTTGCCCCGTCTTGCTCCTGGAATCTCTTAGATTTTCTCCCGTAGCCCTGCAAGGCCACTCTGCATGCTTCCATTCCCTCTGGATGGATTTATCAGCGTTTCTCCTGCCTGCTCTGTCAGATAGCACAGAACCCTAAGCTGGCAGTGGCATTATAATATTACCTTGAAATGTCTAAAACGTTAAAGCTATCTTAATGCCACGGCACTTATCTTCCCTTTCTCGCTCAGCCGGCCTCTGTTAAAGCAGGCTTTGTTAATGATATGCAGTGCGTGCCTCTGTAAGCATCTCTCTGCATGACTCCAGAGAAATGCCTCACTAACCGTTGAACTCCTTTCCCCTTTTAAAGAGTACACATCAAGGTACAGATTTAGTGGCCTTCTTAGTTCAGGGCTTGGGGTGTAGTGGGTGGTGGTGGTGGTTTGGTTATGCAACACATTCCAGGAGACAATTAGCAGTCTGTCAGAGCCCTCTGCATTCACAGCTTTCTTTTTGTCTTTTGGATAATTGTAGCCTGAAGTCTGCGTAAAATAATGAATGTATATCTACTAAAAACAAGAAATGGATGTTTGAGAATAGGTGTTTTGGCTGCCTTCCACGACGAACTAACACTTGTTGAGCGGCTACAACGAACATGTCGAACATCACAAGGGACGACGACGAATGTTGATAAGCTAACCTGCATTTGAAAGAAGCAGCGAATAGACTGAACTCTACTAGTCGAGAATGTTTTTTTTCCCCCCTCAAGGAGACAATAATACTGTCAGTCTTGTGAGAGTTCCTCTGCATATTAAAGGGAATATAGCAGCAGGCAAGCATTAACGTACTGTATTTTCAAGAAAATTGTTACTTTTAGTTGCGATTGATTGAAATAAATATCAAATGTAAAAGAGGAGAGGAGCTGTAATTGTTTAGACTGGAGGCTGGGCTGCAGTCCAGGTCTTTAACGAAAATATATGGCAAATGAACAGGATTGCCTAGTAGTTTTAGATGTTCATTCATTAGAAGTTTCTCTTCATAAGAGCATCAGCTAAATGTCCATAGGGTAAAATTCTAAGTGAAACAAATTTCACTCGGGTAGGAAAAAACAACATTTTTTTAATCAATCCAAGTGTAAGACTCCATTCAAACTAAATGTCATCTCGGGAGCAACACAACACACGCCAAGAGGCTCCTAAGAGCTGATGCACACTAATGGCTCAGGAAAAGGACAAACAATGTCATGGGCCATAATTCAGGACATTTCCTCAATTTGTTCAACATGCTACCGAGTTTACCATTTAAATGTCACATAAATCATCTTATCCTCCACTTTGGTTGTCCTTTATCTAAGGCACCGGCGACTGGCCAGTGGCCATGCACGCTTTGTTTTTTGGAATTCAAGTACAGCGACTACTTCCCTGCTGATTAGCAGGGCTGTCAAACAACATTAAATCCTTGGTTTGTGTGTGGATCCATTAAAAATGCAACATTTATTTAAAGCATATATTTTAATATGCGTTCTTCTCAGGCTTGGAGAGAAGGGAAATAACAGTGCATTTGATACGTTATATATATATATATATATGCACAAATAGACAATATGGTTGGCAGCTATTGTAATGACTCATTCATTAAAAGTCTGGATTAATTATTACGAGTCAAGTTTCGACATCATTTTCATGTACTTTCAGTTAGTGAGAGGGCGGGTATTTAATGTTCTCGTCGATATCTTTTAGAGGATGTCATAGTATTGCAAGGCAACAACCATGATTCAGCATATTTTACTGATATCTTGGACTATTTTCAATTGGCAGTGAAAATGAACTCTATCAAATATGCCAGACAGAGTACTCAAACAACAGTGACATATACAATTACGTGCAGTACACTTTAACCCATTTTGGGCGGGAACCCCCTTTGGTGTTTTAAGCGTTACGTTATGCTTTAGCTATTGAAAAATAGCAGATCTACAAGCTCATAGCTACGAGCTTGTAGGTCTGCTATTTTTGAAAAGTCGTGAAATTGTGGTGCAAATCTTTGAATATATAGAACATTTCTAACTAAAACATTTGCTTCTGGGGGGGGGGTCCATGGAACAACATATTTTGAGATGGGGGTCCGTGGCCCAATAGAGATAATTCTGGGGGCCCTTGACATGAAAAAGGTTGAGCACAACAGACATAGAAACATGGGTTTTTCAGAAAACTATTAGGATTTAGAAGCCTTTTTTTTTAAATCGCCATCAGTCCAAAATGGGTTAATTGGTGCAGCAGACAAACCCAGAAATGTATGATAATAAACGTACAGTATGTGTCAGTGACTGTGCATGCGGTCTCTCAAGCCAGCCTATCTGCTCTACGATCTTCAAATGCTCTCCAGAGGCAGCCTTGTACAGTAATTCAGTCTGTTTATTTCGAGAAGAGGACGCTGTCATCTTCCAACGGATAAAGCTATTTAGACTGCGAGGTATTCGAACAATCGTGACATAGTGTTCCCGAAAATGTATTTTTAAAACATTGTATATTTAATCAGGAGGACGTCGTCTGTCCCCCAGCAAAAGTAGGCAGCTGTGAGCATGGAAATAGGGCGCACACCGTGGTGGAAAGTACTGTACTTCATTAGAATTTTGAGGTATTTGTACTTTACTTGAGTATTTCCAATTTCCAGTACTTTTACTTCTCCACTATATATTTCGGATCCAAATATTGTGGTTTTAATCTACTACATTTATTTGAAATTGTTTACTTTGTAGATTTTGATTATTATTACAAAACATACCTTATAACCATATCAGCCCTAAATATAATTTGGCCATTTGAAAATAGCTGATCTACAAGCTCACACAATGCTTGTGAGCTTGTGGATGGGCAATTTTCAAAGGGTGCATTTTGAGTTTCGGAACTTTTACTTGTGACCGAGTATTTCTATATTGCAGTATTGAATACTTTTACTTAAGTAAAAAATGTGAGTACCTTTTTCCACAACTGGGCGCTCATGACTCATCTATACAACTCCACTCCAACAGTCTTGGTCTTGAGCTCAGTCATTTCCTAAACTAACGAATCTGTGGATTATTAATTATCACAAATTGAAACAGCTGTCATTAAAAAAGTCCATATCTTTTGAAACAGATCTTAAATAATACGAGTTGTTTAAGCAACTACAATATGTGGTATATATGGAAGTGGGAAATTACAGGATATCTGCCATATTTAATTTATTACTTGCCATATTTAATGTATTACTTGTGTTCAGAGCTGCACAATTACAGACGGGTAGGCGGGCGGACGCCGGCGGAAGCGTTTGTGAATAATTGCAGGAGCAATGTGCCTGTCTGTCTTCACAGATTGTGTGCACATGACATTATATCCATCGCAAATACAGTTGTTTAAATGTGTGCACAGACGTGTAAATTGTGAGCAATTGCAACGTCGTTTTAACCCATTTAGATCTGAGGACGATTCTACAAAATGTCTTAGAACTCCCGACTGGAAAAAGTCATGTTTCTGTGTCAGTGGTTCTCTCTCAAGCTATTTCATGTCAAGGACGCCAGAGATTATATGAAATTGGCCGCCGACCTATGACCTGATCTGAAAATATGTTGTTCCAGGCACCCTCCTTCCTGAAGCAAAGATTTTAGTTAAAAATCGTCCGGCTGTGAAAGAATATTTATTCAAAGATCTGCGCCACATTTTAACGATGTTTTTCAAAACAATAGCAGATCTACAAGCTCATAGCGCGGCACAGAGTGCCGCGCTATGAGCTTGTAGATCTGCTATTTTTTCCAATAGATAAAGTATAACATAATGCTTAGAAACACCAAAAAAGGGGTTCCCGAATCCCGTCCAGATTGTTTTAAGACCCTGGTACATTTTGGCCTACTCTAAGACTGACACATTGCCTTTGGTGATCATCACTGATCAGCCAGCATTGTGTTGAGGAGAGAAGGGGCCATGTTACCCTATGGGTGTCCTGGAGCAGTTGCAACAGCCCACAGGGCATCACAGTCACCAAGCTGACTTGACTTTGTGTGACAGTCAGCTCAGATACACTGCAGAAGAGAACACTACTAGAGCAGAAATCTCTTATCTAGTCCATATTTAAACGTATTGCCGTAAATCGACGCTCCCTCCTTGATCGTATGCTACCGCGTCACACGAAAGCACCAAAGCAATTCTTCTGAATGCTGCCTTCCTTCCAGCATGGCATGGAAAGGAGCGGCGTTTACATTTCTTTCACCATAGTAAATGCTGCATTCGTGGTCTGGAGAGGGCAGTTGCTTTACAGACGGGTAAAAGTTGCAGTGGCTGAAGCCCCTTTTGATGTCTGTGTGCACGCCCCTACCAAACCACTGGTTTGCTACTGTACAGTTTGCAAAGAAGCAAGACTTAACTACTGTAGTAGGTGTAAATTAGATTCATCAAGTGACTGTCCATATACCATGTTATATACAAAGGAACCCCCTCTCTCATAATGTAACCTAATTTCATGCTATTGAGTAACAGATGGAAGGAGGAGGGGGGGAAAAAATACATGATCAAATATTAAGGGCATGGGTGCCTTTCTAACACAGGCAGACATGTTTGAGCCCCAAGGCAGTGGGTTGCTGCTATGCAATTATATTCAGTAATAGTTTATGGGAGATGTTGCGACTCTGCTTCCTCGCTGAATTAAATAAAAAAAAACACACACACATTTGAAATGTTTATTTATGTCCACATAATGAGAAGTACAGGAATACCTTGTACAAAAGGACATAAACACTGCCAGTGCAGTTTGACAATAGGAGAGCAGCCAGTTACAACGTGCATGGACGGCAAAGCATCGTTACATACAGTACAGCTGACATGTCGGACACAGGACAGCAGACATAAATCATGGATAAAGGAAACAACGCCTCCTCCAAATTGAGAGGCTTCCTATAATGGCTGAAACTGAGCAGTACCTCGCTAACTGCTTGGCTCTCCTTTTGGAAAGGCCGGCCATTTGTAAGCCCCTCACAACCAACGTATGCACATGCCCTAGGCTGCCAAAGATCAAAACTAAAAGTTTACATCTGTAGCCTAGCTGTGAGAAGGTCTGCACTAGCTGCTGATACTTCACCACTTTGGTTATAAAGGCTTCTCCCAGGCTATAGTATGCGCACGCACGCACGCACGCACGCACGCACGCACGCACGCACGCGAGAATGACCCATAGCCCCTATTCACCCCCAAGCATCTGCCCCCTAGGCTAGCTAGCTAGTACCAGAGTGTAGAGTAGGAGAGTAGCGACACGCTTTGATCTCTCCGCAAAGCGAGTGCCTATGGGCTATAGTTCCAAACATTGCTCCTATGGCTGGAACTATCCCATTGAGATAGAATGAGCACTTCCGCATTCCACTGTTACAATGGGAGTCAGCGCTAGTGTCGCCACTCTCTTACTAGATTACTCTGGCTAGTACCACTGCAATGGTAGAAATATCCAACAAACACAGGATCTGTACGTTACTAGCACATCTTACATTACTATTGGTACAAAACAGTTTGACTAATAGCATTGCCTCAACTGGCTTCGGTTTAACTAAACTAAATTTAGGCCCGACGTCGAAATTTAAAATGACTTCTGGAGGATTTACCTCCTGAAATACCCATGTTTCTATATCAGTGGTGCTCAATAGTTCATGTCAAGAACCCCAAAAATTATATGTATTTGGCCGCCGACCCCCATCTGAAAATATGTTGTTCCAGGGACCTCCCCAGAAGCAAAGATTTGAGTTAAAAACGTTAAAATATATATTCCAAATTTGTGCCACATTTTCACGATTTAAAAAAAATAGCGAACCTACAATCTCGTAGAGTGCCACTCGGTGGCGCGCTATGAGCTTGTGGATCTGCTATTTTTCAATAGCTAAATTATAACATGTTTAAAACACCAAAAGGGGTTCCCGCCCAAAATGGGTTCATCTAGTATAGATAATGTTTCCGTCATCTGAATTACTGGAAGGTTCCAATTAATTCTGCATGCAGCAGCATGCATGGATTAAAGCAAAAATAAATGACTCATGACAAACGTTTACTTTATATGGCCAAGTCCTTATGTGTGATTGTGGCTTTAACCTTTGCTTCGATATGAAATATCCGAGACCGTTAGGATTTTGTGGAAGATGCTTCTGAACATAATTATCGTTAGCTCCAAAAGCTCCAAAGCTCCAATCTTAATGATAATAAACAAAAATAGCAGATCTACAAGCTCTGTAAAACACTTAAAACACTGCTTAAAACACCAAAAGGGAATTCCATGAGCATGCCTCAGGAGACATCATGGAATCCTACACCAGCACACACAAAGTTCACAAACTATATTAATTTACAATAGTCTGAGCCCATCAATGAAACAAACTAATTTAGCTGACAAAGCGAGTCATTGGTGTATTCCTCTATCAGCAGAGAAAAGATTTTAAAAAAATGGCAAAACATAATTAAGTCAAGCCTTTTGGGAAAATAAGAACAACTGTTCCCTATGGTGATTGTTCTAGCTGGTTTCAGCATTAAAACTCTTAATTAGGAAATGTGGCAGCAAACTGCTTGGCATAATGATGGAAGATCAGCATTTGAGCTATTTCAAATGGACCATGGATAATAAAAACAAAGAAAATGAAAGAAATAATCTACTAAACTGAACATGCTGTACAGGTCAAATAGTGCACCCCTTCAAGCACAGTAGTCTTGGTGTGCACACACACACCCTTTTTTTGAGCTGCACATTCAGTACCAATTAAATCCTCTATACTTGATAAAACTAAATTTTCACTCTACACAAATCGGTTCGCCAAATGTCGATAATATCGTCCCACACACACTCACACAACACACACACACACAGCTGTCATCGTCAGACATATGTAGGGCAGTGAGGTCAACCAAAATGAGCCGGCAATGATGGCTGCTGCTGGGTTTCCCTGGCAACCACTGCTTGTCTGAATCAATGTTACAGCTATACAGTGTTGTTTTCGTCGACTAATACTATGACGAAAAATGTTCGTCGACTACCTTTTTTCACTGACAAAAACTACAAAAAACTAAATTAAAAACTAAGCCATGATGACTAAAAACTAAGACTAAATATACTGACAATTTCGAACAAATATAAACTAGACTAAAATGTCAGGAAGGGACTAGTGGACAAGAGATCCAGTATAAGTCATTTTACACTTGGTTGCATGCTGAAAATAGCTGAGCTTGTAGATCGGCTATTTTCAGCTAGTGTGAAAACAGTCATTACGACAGCATCGAGGTCCGACAAAATACATTTTAGTCGACTAAATCAACCGTAGATTTAGTCGACTAAAATCTTATATTTAGTCGACTAAAACTAGACTAACATTAAAGCATGTTGATCTCTGTATTTGCCTGTATGTGTGTGAAGAGGGCAAACCAATTGATTAAGTAATCAATTGGTCAATTGGTGTGGGGTTGCCATGGCAATCAATTGGCTGAGGCAGAGGCTGGAAATTGCACAGGTGAGGGTACTTGGCCTCATTAGGCCCACTGGCAGAGCCTGACCAGAGCCTTTTGTGGTGGTTCTGGAGAACCGTGGGTCCGACCGACTCGATACCGGGCACTGCACTCCCTGCAGGGGTGTGGAACGCGTGTGTCAAATCTGAAGTCGGTGGGGCAAACGGTTCTCGAGTTACGTGCATTACAACCGTACACAAACACGCACGCACACACACAGCGCATTTATAGTAGGACTAGACCTGTATGTGCCTGTCGCAGTCGGCCACCGGCCTACTTGGGAACGATGCAACTTGGATACAGGTGATATGATATACGTTGCCATAGCACCCGTTTTAACTGTCAGCCGGTGTCCCACATGGAGATCTGTGTATGTGCCTGTGTGTGAAGACTGCAAACTGAAAAGTGTACTTGGCAATCAATTGGGCCCACTGGCAGAGCCTGATTGGTTGAGACTCAATTGGCTGTGGCAGAGGCTGGAAATTGCACAGGTGAAAGGAGTTGGCCTCATTAGGCCCACTGGCAGAGCCTGACCAGAGCCTTTTGTGGTGGTTCTGGAGAACCGTGGGTCCGACCGACTCGATACCTGGCACTGCACTCCCTGTGGGGGTGTGGAACGCGTGTGTCGAATGTGAGGTTGGTGGGTCAAACGGTTCTCGAGTTACGTGCATTGCAACCGTACACAGTCACACACGTACGCACACAGAGACGTGGCGCATTATATAGCAGATCTCAGCGGTTCCCAAACCTTTTTGGCCGTAAATGGTGCATTTATATATCGCCTTTTTTTTGTATGCAACATATGTTTATCATGTGACACAAAAGTATTTCCTATATCCAGTAAAAAATATTTCCTATGTCCATGTGCCTATATCCACATATATGAACCTGACTATGGGAAATATTCTGCATACTTGCCATATATTGGCATAAAATGTTCATACATTTACAATAAAACCATAGCACCACCATTAGGCTCTTCATGTCACGCACCCCCTAGAAGGCGCTTGCGCACCACGTCAGGGTGTGCTGCACGCACCGCAGTTTGGGCATCTAAACCGAAATAATAAATACTAGGCATGAACATAGGCTAGTACATATTCCAAACATGTGCAGATGCTGGACTGTACATCTAAGATGATCCTTTTAAATCTTCTCAAGGGAACTTTCAATTGCCATCTCTCAGTGGTGGAAAAAGTACTCAATTGTTTTACTTAAGTAAAAGTACCAATACTGCAATTTAGAACTACTTCGTTACAAGTGAAAGTACGGAATTGAAAATGTACTTGAGTAAAAGTACAAAAGTGTCGGCATAAAAGTAAAAGTAATCATTGTGCAGAATATGGCATTTCACAAGTTCAAAATGTGTACAAAATCTATTGAAAATAGCCGATCTACAAGCTCGTCGCATTGTGACGCATTGTGACGCATTGTGAGCTTGTAGATCGGCTATTTTCAAATGGCCAAAATGTATAGGGTTGAATTGGTTAATGAAAATCTCCAAACTTAAGTAACTAGTAACTAAAGTTTTCAAATAAATGTAGCGGAGTAAAAGTACAAATTTTGGCTCCTACGTAGATGCAGTGGAGTAGAAGTAAAAGTACTGGAAATTGGAAATAGTCAAGTAAAGTACAAATACCTCAAAATTGTACTTAAGTAAAAGTACTTAGTTACTTTCCACCACTGCCATCTCTACTGTGCTGTTAGCGCTCCAGCAGTGATCACCCACAGCGGAGGCTACTGCAGTATCTACACCCAAATGACTGCCAAGCAACAACAGGAAATATGGTATAATGACAAGACGGGTAGGAAACAGAGAAGCTGTTTGTAATTCCAATCACTACTTGTATGACTATACATCACTTTGGATTGTATGTTATAAAAAACAACAACAATTTAACAAACTAATGTTGGAATCACTGGGTCTCTTGTCAAAGCAAAGACTTGGCACCTCGATCTGCTTGGAAATCTGAAGAACACATATACATAATTAAATGAAATACATAAAGTTTGATCCTTACTAGTAGTTGAGCTGTGAGCCTCACTCTCTGTGTGTGTGTGTGTGTGTGTGTGTGTGTGTGTGTGTGTGTGTGTGTGTGTGTGTGTGTCTGCATGTGCAGTTGCGCACACACACTGACAGGGAGGATGTTGAGTCACCCACACACTGAGCGATGAGAACAGCAAGATATACAGAATACCACAACATCCGCTGTGTCCTTCAATTACCATGGCATATAGTGTCCTTGAGACAGGACCCAGACCCAAGGCTCACTTTAAACCACTCTGGTGTAATACCAGCAAAATGCCTAGAAATATAAAACGTGGAATTTCTCCATTTTAATACAGAGGTTTTTAATGTACATTGGGGCACCAATAATAGTCTACTGCAGGGGTCCTCAACTGCTGAAGGTCCACTAATATTTTTTGAAAAAGACTAAGGTCCGGTCCCATGAGCGCGACGCAGGCCGCCACGCGCCGAAAAGTTTGATTAATTAATTAATTTGATCAATTCAATTAATTAATTAATTTGATTAATAAATTAAGATTAATTTGTATTATTGCTCTTGTATTGCTATTGGAGACACTGGGGAGGCACTGGGGGGACACTCGGGAGGCACTGGGGAGGCACTGGGGAGACACTGGGGAGACACTGGGGAGGCACTGGGGGGGACACTGGGGAGGCACTGGGGAGGCACTCAGGGGGACACTGGGGAGGCACTCAGGGGGACACTGGGGAGGCACTCAGGGGAACACTGGGGAGGCACTCAGGGTGACACTGGGAAGGTACCGGGGAGGCACTGGGCAGGCACTGGGCAGACACTGGGCAGGCACTTGGTGGACACTGGGGGGGACACTGGGGAGGCACTGGCGAGGCACTGGACATTTCATATCACACACACCATGATTCACTACCCAGGGTCCACAGAGAGGTGGACCGCGGTCCGCCAGTTGAGGACCCCTGGTCTACTGTATGTCAACGTTGAGGGGTGTAAGCTCTACATCGCTTTGTGTCGTGTGTGCGTGCGTGCGTGCGTGAGAGTGGGTTGTTGCTAACAGCTCTTGCAGTGCTTCAACTCAGCAGAGAAAGAAAATAATCATTGGAATATGCCACTGTTCATTTGTGGGTGTGTTGGTGAATAAGTGAACAGTGATAGGCATCTGTTGCTTCACACAGCTAACTAATGCCTCCTACGCACTGCGAGCCGAGGCAGCGCGCTTCACAGTCTGTTTGATGACAGAGAATAGCATCAGTGAGGCAGCATCAAGCCATGCTGAGATTATTCTTTTTTTTCACAATTTAGGCATTTAGCACACGCACACAATTTAGGCATTTAGCAGACACTCTTAATCCAGAGAGATTTGCATTAAGCAAGAACAAAAAGCATGGCAATACATCACATCATGCGTAAGCTAAGAACGTAACAGTGGAATATCTATATAATGAAACTATGCATATATACTATATAGTGCTATGTCTACATAAAATGCTATCTAAGTTACATATCAAGTTGAGCCTTTGCATACTCCTGTACGGTCGTCGGACACACACACACACACACACACACACACACACACACACACACAAATGCCTTATAGCGCTATGGGACTGTTCTCTACTACGCTTGCATGAACTGCAGACCAGCCTCTCGTCTGTAGTGGAAATATAAATAACTTTTTACCAATACAAAGGTGGCTTGTGTGATTAGAAAGCCTACTTTCCTTAGTGGACGCACTCTGAGCCGCCCACCACACGTATAGAATGCACTTTTTGGCCAGAAAGGGATTGTTTTTTTCACCCGAAGAAAACATCTTGTCTATGAGACTTTCTCTTGGCAATATCGGTAGAGGGCGCAGTGGAGTAACTAAAAGTATTTGTTTCCCCCCGGTGGAAAAACAATCCCTTTCTGGAGTGTTGGGGGGCTCAGAGTGGTGGGGGGCTCAGAGTGGTGGGGGGCTCAGAGTGGTGGGGGGCTCAGAGTGCTTCTACTAAGGAAAGTAGGCTTTCTAATGACACAACCCGCCTTTGTATTGGTGAGTAGGTGAAACCTTTTTTATTTTCTTAACAGAGGAGAGGTTGGTCCGCGTTTCATGCGAGCCAGGAAATAGAGCGGTCGCCTATAGCCTCAATGCAACGGCAGTAAAGTGCCATAGGAGGCTATGGACCAGAGCTAGCTGCACCCTAACTCTATTCCATCAATGGCTGCACACTTGTGCACAGCCTCCTATTAGTATACCCACATATATCCACCTGTCACAACAACCAACAGGGCCAGATTGACACACCTGGGGGTCCCTGGGCACTGAGGCTCCAGAGGGCCCCCTACGAACATGCAGCCCATACAAGCACACATGCACACACTCACGATTTCCAATCTTAATCATTTTGAGCTGAGGTGTATCAATTACTAAATCCAGTCCATTTTTACAACTATTGCTCAAAGGCTGCAGTCCAGCTGAGCAGATATGCTTACGACAGTCTAGTATACAGTACAGTCCAGTGGTGACAAACTACAGTAGAAAACAAAAGGGCAGCAGCATATGGCAGGTGGAGAGTTTATATAATAAGATTACCTCATTAACAAGGTGACTGAGAGCTACTAATCCATGTTCCAATTGGGTACACCAACAGAGAGAGACCAATACACATACAGCAGTGAAATATCCACGACCCATGCAGTGAAACACACCTCACATGGACAAGCAATAATAAAGCAGAACACTGCTGTAAATGTAAACTCTAATTGCGTTAAATAGCTACATAGTTGTGCGCGCAGCAGCAGTGCGCATTGGGCTCCACTATGGCTTGTGGGCTGCCATAGGAGTACAAGCCCTACATAATGATCAGACATCCATTCTCATTGCTTTAGTGTTGCTATAGGACTTGCCAGCATTGATTGGACATGGTTAGTTGTAATTATTCTGACATGGCGTGCAGCCGTGCACCACACAGTATGTATGAGGCCACCATCATAAAGTGCATTAATGCATTGTCAGCTAAACTCCGCGCGCAGATCATAAACTTCACGTGGAGGAGAGGAGACGTCTCCAAAATATGCGCGGTTTTTACGCATCGGGGTGCATGGTAGCCCTTTAAAACCTCTTCAGGCTTAATTATGTCCAGACAGAAGAAGACAACTATTCACCTCCGAGATTCAAAATAAGACACACACAGTTCCACCAGACCGGAGGGGGAAACCATAACTAATAGGCCCATCAGAGTCTTGTTTAGGAAAATAGTGTGCATTTCTATTTCGGAACAGACATGATTAGAACCCCATTGTTATCAAACCCGCTTAGAACTTCTATCTGAAAACTCGATCCGTGCAATTATAGCTACATTGGCCTATCCCCTATAGTAACAGCCTCAGCTGGCTGGTGATTGGTCCTTGAATATATTATTTAATTCAATCTTACATGTTATTGTAGAAACCAATGTGTTCGTTCGTTCCCTCTGTTCTAACATAAATCATATCATTATTGTAGTTAAAGACTAATCAATTGTGGATTCTTTATGAGACCCCGATCGATCATGGCCTCGATCGATCCGCATTCCTCACCTTGGGGGAAATGGTTGGGTTGCACGACGTGCAGAAACGTGCGCGCCATGTGGAACAGGATCCCGATCGGTCCCGGTTCGTAGTGGGTCACGGTCTCGTAAACTCCCGCGGGCACGTAGCCGAAATCCAACTTAACCGGCGACGGTGGCGGCGGCTGCTGCGGCTCCGCCGCCGGCGGGGAGGGTCTCCGCTGGGACTCCGCCGGGAGGACAGCCGTGTGTTGCTGCTGCTGTGTGTGTCCGGAGGTCAGCCCCGCCATGCAGAGGAGGAGGAGCAGGGGGACACCTGTCTTCTTCCACATGCTTCTAGAGATTCCAGACGAGGAGGACGACATCATGGTGGTTGGTGGTGGTGCGCCCCAAACGATACAGGGTTAAATAGACACACAAACTGTCTGTAGATAGTCTTTCTTTATAGTCCTATAAACCTATCCCTTAATGGGACATAAATGAAAGGGAAGGGAGGGGAAGAAGAAAGGGAGCAAGACAAATAAAAGTCCCCAAAAATTTAATAAAAAAGGGACTGATTGCGTATTCTTTTCCCTTTTTTTAGGTCGGGCTTTCCGGGGAAACACTCGTGAGGATCATCATCGTTCCCACCGCGGCGAGTATAGCTCCTGATGGACGCGATCAAAGCAACCGGGTGTTTCTCTCTCTCTACTCCTCTTCTGTCCGCGGTCTGTGTGTCTGTGTGTGTCCACACAGTAGGATGAGGTGAGGAGCGCTACTAAAGCCTGGGTACCGAGGCTAGAGAGAGCGCTGCTGACTGCCTGGCTCTGGCTGGCTGGCGCGTCAACATGTGCGCGCAGGAAGGAAGATGCGCGCCTCGATCGGGACCGCGCGAACCGACGTGAACGCAACGCGCGCGGCTGGCTGGCCATGACAGGTCGAGGGAAACACAACTTGTGTCCAGTTAGGAAGGAATAAGCGCCGAAGCGCTCCTCCTGCCGGGGAGATGGCCGAATATCCCCCCAATGATAACAATAGCCAGTGTTGTTTTTTTTGGCAGGAAATTTTAGTTTTAGTCATAGTAGTCTTTTGAATAGTTTTTTTTCATTTAGTCTTAGTAACATTTTAGTCACCTGGAATGTTTTAGTGCTAGTCTAGTTTGTGTCAACAAAATGTCATAAGATTTTAGTCGACTGAATCGGCGGTTGATTTAGTCGACTAAAATGTATTTGGGCGGGCCTTGATGGCGTACGTCGTAATGACTGATTTTACACTTGCTGAAAATAGCAAGCAAGTAGATCGGCTATTTTGTGTAAAATGACTTATAGCCTACTGGATCTTTTGTCCACTTGTCCCTTCCTAACCGAAATTGTCAATATATTTAGTCTTAGTTTTAGTCGACGAAATCAACACTGACAAATTACTTAATTGCATGCAGAGGAGATTGAAATTGTATTGTACAAAATGAATGAATGCTTGCATCTCATTAAACCAGCTGGTTTTCAAAGTGGGGTCCGGCCGGGGTCCGGTGGACCCTCAGGGTTCATTGGCGGAGGTTCCAACTTCCAAACGGGTCTGACTCTGTATAACTCTGAGATGATGACTGTCTGTACGTTATTTCAATTTCAGACACAATAGGTCCATATAAAACACAGAGATAGATACAAAACAGACAATAACAACACTTGAGAGTTGAGTACCAGACTGATAGTGTGAGAGTGTACAAAGGGTAGCTTTCTCATAAAGCATACCCTTTGTACAATTCTCACTCTATCAGTCTGTGACGGTCCTTGAAATGGAAAAGTTTGAGAACCACTGCATTAAACTAGGTATAGACTCCTTTGTTTGTGTTTATCCCAGCATGGCACAGTGTAATAACCTCCTCCAATAAGCACAGCCAGGAGGAGGACACAGGTGCGTGCTCTGCATCTTCGCCATGACCACACTGACCTGGCTAACGACCTGCCCTGAAGGCTGTACTGGCAGACAAGTCAGACAAGAGGATACTTGTCACGGTCCCATGGTGGGGAGCTGTGATTGGAGGAGAGGAAGAACAGAGGACAGGTGGGGTTCACGTTTTGAGGAACTATACAGGCACAATGAGGACTTTGTGTATATGCAGGCTATATAGAACACACAGAGGGGCTTTGCTTGAGCCCCCCAGATGGATGGGAATTCTATGCGTCTTTGATCACATATCACACACAGAGGCTTTCTTTTCCTGATTAGACCTGCTATGGCTGGAGGACCCTTCCATCAGCAAGGCCAGGCACGTGCACACATATAGAGTAGACATCAAAGGGGGCTTCCGGCCCCTGCCCTTTTACCCCTTCTGTAAAACAACTGCCCTTAACCAGACCACGAATGCAGCATGGCGAAAGAAATGCAGCATTGAGGAGAAGTCTTTTTAGTTTTCTTTTTTTTTAACTAATTTGTTTCGGAATCCATGTTGTATACAGTTGCACCGCATCTCCAGAAAATAGCTGATCTACAAGCTCTCAACGCGTCGCGCTGCGACACGTTGAGAGCTTGTAGATCTGCTATTTTTAGTCCAAAAGTGCCCTTTTACGGGATTTCAGCCCCTGCCTCTCTAACACTCTCCCACGTCCCTGAGCAAGGCTGTGTGTACAGATTGTGCTTTAGCACCGTTGTTGTTGTGGTGGTGGTAGACTAAACATGCTTCAGAGTGGATGTAGAATTTGCAACAATACAATTTAATCAGTTTTTTTTTTTAACCTTAGGACTATCATTTATGAATTGTGTCAGGCCGTCCTTGTTCATTTTAACTGGCATGTAGTATAGTATTCATATTTATTGTCATCTCTATCATTTGTTGTAATTATGTGTTTCAGGTAAGAGTATGTTGTTTCAAGTGAGTATGTTCTTTTTAAACTCCTTTAGTGTATGTATGTGTACACACACACACACACACACACACACACACACACACACACACACACACACACACACACACACACACACACACACACACACACACACACACACACACACACACACACACACACACACACAGGTAATCCGGTATATATATTTTTTTCCTCAGTATATAATTTAAAATTTCTCTCTGTTCCGTTTAATTTATATGTGCATTTACAGTATAATATCACTCATAGTAGTAGTAGCAGAGTAGCGAATCACTCATATCATCCTCAAAGCCTGTTATTGACCACGGTTCAGACTACTACAGGCTTACTATACTCAAGTCTACACTACAGAGGATCTACACTACAGAGGAAGGGCTATTCTTATACTGTACGTTTGTTAAGGCAGTTTACCCGGAAACTCTCAGAGAGAAAGGTCTCAGTGATAAGGAGCTTATGGTCCTGTGTGACAGTCAGACAGATTTACTCCACCTTACCTCACCTCAAGAGTGATCCCTCCCTTCTCAGGTTACCACTGCAGTGAAGCACAGCTACAACAAAAGAAAATCGCTTTATATTCATTCAGATACATATCCTGGTATCTACAATTTTACGATTTAAGCATTTGCCAGACAGAGATCAGATTCTAAAAATGTCTTCTACATCCTGACAGTTTTCTGAAAAAGCTATGTTTCTGTCAGTCGTTCTTCGATTTTTAAAAAATAGCAGACCTACAAGCTCGTAGCGCGCCACTCGGTGGCGCGCTATGAGCTTGTAGATCTGCTATTTTTCAATAGCTAAAGCATAACATAATGCTAACACCAAAAGGGGTTCCCGCCCAAAATGGGTTAACCAAAGTGACTTAAAAAGTGCAAAATCAAAAGCAAATGCCATGAATGCTAGTCAATAAACGACAGGTTAAATGGTCATGGAATTAATTAGAGTGTAAAGAAAACAATTAAGCCCACGCGAGGCAAAAATAAGTAGAATGCCTGGTAACCGTCAAACCTAGAATCTAAGTAAACATGCAATTGTATCTCGAATGTACACATTCTTAGCCTTTTGTGGTCCAGAAAGTGTATCTACAGTATCTAAATAACATGTATGAAGAAGTAACCAACATAGATCTGCATAACTAGCGCCAATCAAAAACAAAATGGGCGACAAGAAGAACAATAATAATCTTTAGCACAATACAATTCAGTTTTAACAATGAGGGTAAAAATGTACCCATGGTCATTTTATATTCACTGAAGGCACTAGTGGGAATTGGGAAATGCCATTGACTCATCAAAATTAGTTCGGTCCAGTGTTGATTTTGGCAGCGTAGTTATAGTCATAGTCTCTTGAATAGTTTTCATTTCAGTCACATTTTAGTCACCTGGAATGTCTTAGTGCTAGTCTAGTTTTAGTCGACTAAATATCATAGGATTTTAGTCGACTAAATCTACAGTTGATTTAGTAGACTAAAATGTATTTTGTCGGGCCTTGATGTTGTCGCAATGACTCTTTTTACACGTGCTGAAAATAGCCGATCTACAAGCTCACAACGTTGTGAGCTTGTAGATATGCTATTTTCAGCATGCAACCAAGTATAAAATGACTTATAGTGGATCTCTTGTCCACTAGTCCCTTCCTAACATTTTAGTCTAGTTTTTATTTGTTGACGAAATTGTCAGTATATTTAGTTAGTTTTAGTCATCATAGCCTAGTTTTCATGTGTGTAAAACTAGGCTATGATGTAAATTTTGTTTTCGTCAGTGAAATGTTTCGTCTTAGTCAACGAAAACAACACCCAAACCTTACATTACAATATCAGACAACGCTTAAAAAACAACAACTTTAATTAATTCAAACTGGGGGCCATTCCATACAATATAAATAGGAGAATAAAAGTTATGAACCAAAAGTGATTAAATAAAACAAGTATAGTGCAGTGATCCATCATTTCCTTATACATTCATCAAGAACACTTCTTCAACCTCAACTCCATTGGCTGTGTTTAGCCCAGCTAGTGTTGTGTACAGTTCCATCGATAACGTTTAGTGTGCTATGGGTATATGGAACATAGTCTGGTAACCTGCTACTGTATATTGTACCTTCAATGCCATATAGAGTGCTATGGTATGAAACAGACTGGTACCAGCTATATTGTACAGTACCATCATTGCCTTATGCCTTTATGGTATGGTATGTAGCATATTCTGATAAGGCATGTCAGAGTTTCTCAACCAGTGGGCTGGAATCCCAAATAAGTGGGTGTGGCATTTCTGGCAGAATCGGGATGAGGGGGATATTAAACGTGACAAGTAAGTTAATTACTTAATGTTTGAGAAACAAGAAACCAATTGAGAGCCACTGGTACGATGCAACATTTGATCTTTTGCAGGATTAGTGTAGGTTCCCATTGCCAAGTGGTTGGCCCAGTTAGTTTTTTTTGTGCCCAAGGTTTTAAATACAGATCACAGCATGGTAAACACTGGCCACTGGAGACGAGATATCGGACAGAAAACTACATGTAGGCAGAGTGGAGATCATGCACAGAGATATTATTATATTTTGACATATTATTTATAATTATTATAGCCTACTATTATTACAACTGGCAGCTCAACAAATATAATTATCTTCTTTATTACAATGTAAAGAGAATGTAGTCTTCCAAAATAAAATAAAAAGGTTTTGCAATAACAACATCACATGCCATTATTGATTATTTTTCTATCAAATAACTGAAGCTAAATTAACTTATACGGAATTAGAACACTACAGACATGTACATACGTGGCAGCTCCAAACTTATGATCCAGCATTAGCTTACATCTAAATGTGATGCAATTGATACATTTGTCAATGTTTTGTATATTACTTTCTTGTACATGGTCATTATACAGATCACCAGCAAACAAAGTCAGCGAATGAGACGTCTTTAAAACAAAACATAACCAAAAAAAAAAAAAAAAAGGCAGAAGGCCAAAGGGCATGTGATTTTGGCAATATTGCTTCTGTATTCATAAGATGTAAACATTTAAAACATTACTTGAGCATTAAACGAACGTACACGGCTACTCTGTAGCAAATGCTATGCTACCGCACATAGCATGTTTAAGACAACGTGGTCCATCAGTGCAAAACATTCAAGACAAATCCCAGCAGGTTATGTTAGACAACGAAGGGGTTTTGTCCTGGCGACATCACCATTAAAATGTATTGAGTAATTAGTTTGGTAGTATAAGGAGATCTTCACATATACTCCTATTTTCTTTTTCTTTCTTTTTTTGGGGGGGAGGGGGGGGGGGGTGGTGTCTTTCTCTTACAAAACAACAGAAAACACAATAATACAAATTATGGTCACAAGGATGAGAAATTCTGTACATTATTCATTGATAAAATAAACACTTTTTTGCAGACCGAATCCTCTAGATTGTCGACATATTGAATAAACTAAATGAAATTGTGAAATGTACTTTTTGAGAATGCATCATATAGTGAAAAGCAGATGCAGTTCACTTTTCCCCAGTGGCCACTGATATCATTCTAAAATTAACCAGCAGCCACCGGCTACTATTGTACAGTACTTGCAATAAATCTTGATGATGGTTAAGCACTTAAAACCAGAGTCACCCCAGGGCTCTATATTAGGTCCCCCTCCTGTTTTCACTCAACACTGAAAGATCTACAAGCTCACAATGACCTGCCATTTTCACCAAATTCTGTTCACCCCAGAATAGGGATGCTAAGGGTTCACGTGGTTAATAACTTAAACACCAGCATCATCCATATTCTGGGGGCAACATTAGCCAAAAAAAAACTGTTGATCTACAAGCTCAAGCCAAGCTTGTAGATTGTATCTTTTTTTTTACAGAGATTTGGTGTAGTAAAAAGCAGTCCCAAGTACAGCTGCAACTCAGGTCCGTTTGTATAGGGCTGTCACAATTATGACATAATCTTGTAATTTAGCATAATCATCGTAATCGTTTCCATGTGAAAAATGTTCATACATTTTCAAAAAAATAGTGAAAATATATCAAATCTGAGAGCTTGGACGGGTCGTGAGCTCATGTACTGTATATATCGGCAATTTTCAAAAATCGTTTTAGTCAGTTTTTTATTATTCATATATTCCCAGTGTTCAAAGACGAGAAAGTGTCAATTATTTTGCGTGACAAATTAATCGTCATGTTAAAATGTCATAATGGTGACAGCCCTATCTGTTTGGCTATAGTAAGGATGGAGGGGTTGTACTTTACTGTGTACATAAGTGGTTATTTAAATCACCTGCCAGTGTTCAGTAGCTGGTGACACAGCAGGAAAACTCACCAGTTCACCTGCTGCATCTGGTCGTTGCTTGGCTGATGAGAATTTCCCCTGATGATAGTTGTTTTTTTCCACTGCAACTGGCTCTCACACTGAAATGCACTCCGAGAGGAGAAAACAAGCTGCGAAACATTCTGCAGTGGCGACACCCGTTTGCTGTGGAAATGAAGGCTCTCTACTTATATATTAAGGCTCTATTTCAAATGCTGCTCATTAAAACAAAGACCCCCGGGGGAACACTTCTTTGTGTCCCCCTGCACGAGTACAAATTCTATTTTGCAAGACACACATGTTCTCAATTGCTGTTGGAAAAGAGTTGGAAAATAACCAGGAAATCAAGAGAATACGGGTAAGTAGACTGTAGTCATGGGACACGTTAAAGGCTGGTGTTGAGAGCCGTAGTTCCGCATTACAGGTACTGTATTTATCTGTCCGTGTGGCGCATGCCGACAGCAGCTGTGCAGTAAAGACAGTCAGACAGACGGTCTGCAGGGGTCGATTATTCTTCACAACAAATAGGTCAATGGTCCGCAAACTGCATAAAGCACATAGTATTTTCTATCGACACTGAAAATTATAATTATTATTTATATTTCCGCCATACTTTTAGAAACAGTTTTCATTTTGCTATAGCAGTTGAGCTGGTTGTGAACCTATTCACTCATGGTCCAAGTAGTACTGCTCATACAGGAAGTGCTTGTGTGCTCTCTCTCTCACTCTCTCACAGGCGCACGCACACACACACACACACACACACACAGTCACACACACGCGCAGCAGCTGCCTCATGTGCTCACAAGAACAGTCAGGCAGATACATAGATACTCACACAATAGCCATATGAGGCCATGTTGCCATAGAAACACACTCCCTCTCTCAAACCATAGCCGAGGTCGTCATCACCTTGCCAACCCAGACCTTGGGAGAAAAAGGAATCAAAAAACAGCAGGATCGCCTGATGCAGCTGTTCTGAGTCCACAAATAACGTAACGCATTATTGTCAATAAATATTCTGCTTTCTGTATGCTCTGGCTGCCAGAGCTGGGCTTGAGGTATAGGCAGTCGACTCGCTGCAACTCCTGAGTGGTTATCGCTGCACTGTCAAAGAACCACAAAAAAAAGAGAAAACCCTAAAAAGTCAAAGGGCGCGCAGGCAGAGGGGCCTGACACTCACCGAGGAGTTAGTCAATGCGATTCCCGCAGATTGTGAAGCGGTCAATTTCCAGCAGGTCCTTTTTGGGAGTTCTGTGTTTCAGATCGGTGCCCGCCGCCGAGAGCAGCGCATCCCCCCCTTCCTCCCTTTCGGAGGTGGAGGGCTCTGGTTCGGGCCCGGGCTGTGGGCTAGAGGGCCGGCTGGTGGGTGGAGTAGGGGCACAGGAGGCTGCAGTGGTGGTGGTGGGTGAGGCGTTGGTGGGGGACCCGCCTGTTAAAGTGTCAGTCCTGCGTGCAGGCTGGGCAGTCACAGACGAAGAGGACGGGGGTGACGACGAGGAAGATGAGGTTGTCGGGCAGGGTGCAGCAGGTGTCCGTTCCACCCCGGGTTCATCTGAAGAGAAAAGATTGCAATTGCAATGTGTTTGTCCATAGACGGGCTTCATTATTGAGAGTTCTGTGGTACAAACTCAATACGTTTGTATCCATCAGTCACCACTTAATTAAACCCTATACTTAGTTGACAAGAGTCCCTCAGGGCTCTATACCTAAAAGAAAACATATTTCCCAATTCCTATGGTTAAAAATCGTCTCAGGCAGACAGGGTTCATGCCTTGTTCAACATTCTGCAATTTTTGGCAAATGTTCGCCACAGATTGGGGATTGAACTATGGTTCAAGTGGTTAAAATCACAACAAATACACAAATGTCACAGGTGAACCTAATCGACTAGCTTCAAACAACCTACTCCGCATCCTACACCTGCAAATTGACCTGCATGGAATTAATGACATGTCAATAGAGAAGTTAGGGAACATACGGTAAGTATGGCAGATGGTCTAATCATGGATTATATCAAGAGACAACTCTTAATATAATCCTCTTGGTAGTGTTTCAGACCCTTGTTTCTGGAACACATACTGTACATACAGTGTAGTCCTGCTACTCTGGAAGACTTTTTTCTGGTGTTCCTTTTCTCTAATTCAGTTCCCTCTCTCATATTTTCCACCATCGGAAGAGAAAACTTTCATCTCTTGCATAGTAGGTGGAGGATGGCATTAGGGGGATCTGACCAAAGAGAATAATTCATAATTTCCTATATCCTATATCATTTCCTCTGGAGTGAAGAGCACTGCATTGAATATATAAACACTGTGGTTTCTACAGAGAAGTATGAAGCCTCCGGATAGCACAGTTTGCAGCATGAGGACAACTTGTACACCTCCAATAGCAGGCATAGCTTCACTGACAATACTGTACCGTATAATACAGGATAACTGCCAATCTATTGCATTTAGCATACAGGTTGGCGTGTTTAGCAGTATAAGGTTAGTGCTAGGGGTTTAGGGAAATAAATGCACTGAACAAAAAAAAAAAGAGTAGATAGTTGTCACATTGCAACAAACAGAGTGCATGTTTGTGTGTTTCTGCGTTTGAAGTTGCTTTTGTTCTCCACAAAGCCCTCCAGCAACATCCCAGCAAGCTCTTACCCACTAGATTCTGGGTTTAATGCATTCTAATAGGATTCTCTAGTCGATTCTTTGCTGAATTATTCAGACTGAACTGAGGGCAAATATGCTCTTTGTGCAACCCAAAAGATAATGTGACGCTCTGTTGGCCTGCAATGTCTGTTTTTTTCCATTTCCTCTAGAATTTTCTATTTATACTGTGTATATATATATATATATTCAGTTAATTTTGTTGATATATGTCCGGGTGGCATAGGGGTAAAGTTCCTGCGCACCACTGTGGCTTCTGGGGTTCGATTCCTTCACGGCAAATCTGGCTTGGCTATGCACAAAAATATCTGAGGGGAAGCCGGGAGGGGAGGGTGTTCTCCGTCCTCTCTACATGCAACTACACATTCCTCATCATTTCAATTTTCCTTAATGTCAATTTGTTACAATCAATAGTGTTTTTCAAACTGGTTTTAACCCATTTAGGCCTGACAAATGTCTTCTAAATCATGAGTTTTCTGAAAAACCCCTGTGTTTCTATGTCAGTGGTTCTCAAAATGTCATGTCGAGGACCCCAAAATTATATGTAATTGGCCGCCGACCCAGATCTGAAAATATGTTGTTTCAGGGACCTCCCCAGAAGCAAAGATTTTAGTTAAAAACGTTCTGAAAAACACAAATAAATAAAACATTAAGCAGATAAGCATCCTGAATCATAGGTTGATGACGTTTGTAATAAACCAACCCGTTTGTAAATCCGTCAAGATTTGAGGGAGTTATGACTATTTTTGTTTGAGCTGCCATAGAACATACTGTACTGTAGCCCCGCAGCAAGATGGTGAACTACGTCAGAGACTCCGCCTTGAGCCATCTAGCCTTTATATATGTCTATGGTGCAGAGTAGGGCCTCACTCAGACCTTTACTGTATTGCTGTATGCTTGTTGGATGAATGTTGTGTAGTGTCATGGCCGCCCCAATGCATTTCCAATGGCAGTCACATGGTTTGTAGTCCACATTTTGGACTACAAGCTGTTGTATGGCTTTCGGCTGTGTTTCGACTGCGCCCCTCCCCCTCATACAACACAAATGTTGTGTCAAACCATGTGACTCCCATTGGAAATGCATTGGGGCGGCCACGACACTACACAACATTCATCCAACAAGCATACAGCAATGCAGTAAAGGTCTGAGTGAGGCCAACGCCTGAAACACAAGCCTAAACCATCCCATAGCCAGGGGGGATTCTCTTTTGCATGAGCAGTAGATGATGATTGGTTGGTTCCCCATGTCATGTGGCAGACATGAATTCAGGTGGTTGTTACATATCATATCGTTGTTGTCGGGCCGAAACGACATTCATTGCGCCGATTTGGAGATTTCTGCATTGAAAGCAGCACATAGAGTGCAAGTGGATGCGCGCATCTTCAAAATGGCCGCGGCCACTGTCACACTGTCCCATTTTCGTTTCCGTCCGCTAAACAGGCAGGGAACATTTTCGATGACGTGTCACTGTTGTGCAACACCGAGGATTGGCACTTGACCATGAACTTGAAGGTGATCTCCGTCCTGGGCCACCATGGTGTTAATGTTGCTTCCATCGGCAGGGAACAGGTGGTCATGCGTACTGTACATACTGTACTTCTCATTAACCAGTGGTGGAAAAAGTACTCAATTGTTTTACTTAAGTAAAAGTGCCAATACTGCTATTTAGAACTACTTCGTTACAAGTAAAAGTACGGAATTGAAAATGTATTTAAAGTACTAAAAGTAAAAGTACTCATATTGCAGAATGTCCCATTTCACAAGTTCAAAATGTGTTCAAAATCTATTGAAAATAGCTGATCTATAAGCTCACAATGCGTCGCGTTCAAATGGCCGAAATGTATAGGGTTGAAGTGGTTACTGTATGTTTTCTAATCAAAATTAAAATCTCCAAAGTAACTAGTAACTAAAGTTTTCAAATAATTGTAGTGGAGTAAAAGTACAAATGATGGCTCCGAGATGTAGTGGAGTAGAAGTACAAGTACTGGAAATTGAAAATACTCAAGTAAAGTGCAAATACCTCAAAACTTTACTTCTACGTAAAAAACTGTACTTAAGTAAAAGTACTTAGTTACTTTCCACCACTGTCATTAACCGACACATCAAGCCGATATAAAAGCTCACAGCACATTGCAACGTGACTTGTAGATTTGCCTCCCTCGAGTCCCTCCAATGCAATTCATCTTGAGAGATGTACAGCTAAGCACTATGCCATTATGTACTGGACAATGTATACAGCACGTAGCGACAACGAGAAGTCCTGCGCGATCAGTTCCACCACATGGATATTATGTAAACAAGGGGGAGTTTATTACGATGACGATCATAAACAGTGACAGAGAAAACATGCAGCTCACATGAACTAATAGACGCTCAGCTAAGCTGCATCAGTATTAGAACACAATACAACTGTAAAGGATTCTGATATCAACCCAAGGGTATAATTAAAGTGTGTCTTAAGTCCAACACATACACATATTTACGATTCTTACGAACGACGCGAACACAACAAACCTCCTTTACAGCTATAGAGTAACACCGGTCGCTTACAAGCTACCGTTTGGCCACCAGGATTTATTAATAACTTCGATATAATTCACGCCAGCATTTTAATTAAAGACTTTTCTCAAGAATATTTGTATGTATATCTCAATACATTTTTTTTCGAGGCATCCTGGTTCGTGTGCGTACCGTATAACGAAGACGGACCCAGAATGTCAAGTCAAATCTCTAATATTGCGTATGTGTGTGCAGTCCGTGCACAGCAAACCATCACTGGATAAAATAAATGAAAGCAGAGATGCCATGGCTTACCAGAGGGAGGAGGGCCTTTGGTCTTTTCCGTTCGACTGGGACTCTTGGCCGAGGAGGACGAGTTGGAGGGCCTTTCAAACAGCTTGTCCTCCATGTGGGCTCTCTTGACATAAACGCACGACTTCCCCAGCAGCACGATGCTGTTCAGCACCTTCAGAGCCACCAGCCTGCATAGACGAAGAGACCAGGGTCATGAGTTATAGGGCTGTGTCACAATGATGACATTCTACGATTGGCAATTAATTGCCATACAAATAATTGCGATTAATGATTTCATTGCGTGGCTTTTAGGCTTTATAAACAAACAAAAAAAAATCACACACGGCAGAAATGATTATATGATATGACAAACAATAATCAAATTAAATAATGTATTATGGCCAAAAGACGCCAAATGTCATATTTTATACTCAAAATGCGTTACAAAATCTGCTACGTACAAAAGCTTGTAGGTCGAAAAAATGTGGCACAAACCTTTGAATTATATTCTTTCAGAGCAAACATTTTTAACTCAAATCGTTGCTTCCCGGGGGGGGGGGGGGGGGGTCCCTGGAACTACATATTTTCAGGGGAGGTTTGGCGGCTAATTACATATCATTTTTGGGGTCCTTACCTTGACATGAAATATTGAGCACCACTGATATAGAAACATGGGTATTTCAGAAAACTGTCAGGATTTAGAAGACTTTTTTTAATTTCGGTCAGGCTTAAATGGGTTAAGATACAGGTTCAAAATAAATGGACAATAATACTATCCACTAGGCGGATTTGGCTGACCCCTCTCTTGCAGTTACTGGTACTGTAACCACTGTAAACCCAATATACTTTATGCCGAATTTAGAGGTGAACAAGCTGAATTATAGATGTTGTGCCCGTAAAAAAGAAAAGAAAACTCAGTTCCCAACAATCTGTGTCGATGCTGCTGCCTAGCTGCTCTGTGGCTGAAATTAAATCATTCGACCACATGTGTTGCGATTGTGATCTCCTTATCCCCACCAATGGAGCCCTGCTGTGTTTGGAGGAGGCCTGGTGTGTGTGTGTGTGTGTGTGTGTGTGTGTGTGGTAGATGCTGCTACTGAATGGCATTGTCAATGGGACAAGTTACGCTCATTACAACATGTGCAGTAAATAAAGAGGAAAAAAAGGTGACATGCTAGTGTAACTGCTGTGTGTGTGTGTACCCATCCCCGTCCTATAAAAAATAACCATATTTACATCCCGTCACACAGTATAATGAAGCCACAGCATATTAATAATCCAGACTAGTCTTACCCGAGATAAAAGAGGAAGACACACGTTGACGACAGAGCTCCCTGAACCTTGATCGAACTCATCACCACACGGATCAGCTGTTAAAACACACAAAAGTGAAATACATAACTAGGGCATTCACTTCTTTTTTTTCTTTTTAAAGATATTTTTTTGCGGTTTACGCCTTTTATTGGTTTTTTGAAGGGACAGACGGTAGGCTGACAGGAAACGGGAGAGAGATGGGGGAAGACATGCAGTAAAGGCCGTGTCGGGCTCGGGAGTCGAACCCGCGGCACACTGCGACTGGATTACCAGTCGGGTGCCCAGACGGTTACGCCACCGTCTGGGCCTAGGGCATTCACTTCTAGTCCTTTTTACTAGTTGACTAGTTGCCTAGTTTTTTTTTTTTTTGGAAATGAATAGTGGTACATTTAAAAACTGTGTACATGTACTATAACTATAATCTACCTGATCTTGAGGCCTACAAAATCGAATCGAAAAAACCATTATTTTTCTTATGAACTAGTCAACTAGTACCAACAAGGTCGACTAGTGGATTTACTAGTCGACTAGTTGAATAGTCGACTAGTTGCTTAAAGCCCTATACATATTTGAAGGCATAACATTACATGCAGTTACAGTACATCAAGGCTTGCCAGCCAATCAAGAGCAAGTTTAAACGGGGAGTTCATCATGGCAACATGTGGCTTTCCCTGGGGTTCTGGTCGCTGGCAAGTAGACGCACGTTAGCCCATTTTGGGCGGGAACCCCTTTTGGTGTTTTAAAGCATTATGTTATACTTTAGCTATTGAAAAATAGCAGATCTACAAGCTTGTAGGTCTGCTATTTTTTGAAAATTTGTGAAAATGTGCCTCAAATCTTTGAATATATATTATTACAGAGTGAACATTTTAACTCAAATCTTTGCTTCTGGGGAGGTCCCTGGAACAACATATTTTCAGATGGGGGGGGGGGTGGCATATTACATATAATTTTTGGGGTCCTTGACATGAAATATTGAGCACCACAGATACAGAAACACAAGGTTTTTCACGATTTTTCAAAAATAGCAGACCTACAAGCTCATAGCGCGGCACTCGGTGCCGCGCTATGAGCTTGAATGGGTTTTAAGAGGTACCCCAGAGTTTTACCCCTACGTCTGTCTTGACATTACTGACATAGCTTTGCCACACTCTTGATAAGCAATACAATATTGTGATAAGGCTATTATAGTTTTGCATTTTTTTTTTTTTTTTATAAAGTAGATTTGCTAGTTTAGTTTTCTATATTTGTTTAGTTGAGAAATATATATATAGAGTAAAGTTAAATGGGCTATTTGTCAGGGTTGAGATTCAAAAACATATATATATATATATATATGTATTAAATAAAAACCAGACGATTAAAAAAATGGCAAAGCTAAAAAAAGGGTAGACTTCATAGACGCTCAAACTACTCGGCTTATATGGAAAAAAAATGTCAAAGATGGACATTTTCATCGACAAAGATGGACATTTTGACAGTTTGTTTTTTTGTCAGTTCTGTGAACGGTTTTCAGTTGACAGCTTGCAGTCTCCCTTACCAGAACAGCTAAAGGCAGAGGGATGAAGCCCATTCGTCTTGCCACAGAGTCACTGTAGTCGGTACAGGCCTATGCACAAACACAGGCACAGAAACACACTATTCCTCAAACTTACTGTATTAACCCTGAACAAGTATAAAAGGCTGGTTATAAAGGACTGTGATATGGACAAAAACAGAACAGGTGCCTACGTTCTTCTGTCGACTGCTGACGAGCTCGAAGGCCAAGCTAGCTCTGTACTCACTGTACACCTGGAGAGAGAGAGAGAGAGCGAGAGAGAAAACCTTGTTAATGTTTGTAGAGTTCATCAGGCTGGTTTTAAAGCCCTAACCACACCAAAGGGTCACCATGCAACTCCTTGGGTCCAAACGGTTGCAAGGAGTTAACACTAAAACCGTCTCGACCCTTTGGGGTGGTTTGGGGCCCTTGAATTCCATGCGTTGAATCACTAGGGTCAACGTGGGTCAACGTGCAACAGGACATATCACACCGCAGGGACAATACTAAAACCGTCTTGACCCTTTTGGTGTAGTTAGGGCTTTAGGCAAAGAGAATTGGTCTAGAGGTAAAAAAGCGGTGGACTAAGGCTTTAGTTCCTCCACCATAACATCACATTTTGCACACAAAAAAAAGACAATAGTGCAAAACATGTTATGGTACACTAAAGAGAAGCATGGATTGGACATGGCCATGTGTGGATTTCAGACTAAACCCCAAAACACTATTTGCTGCTTAAGCCGCCATGAAATCAAGTGACAGACAGCCAACAGCAGAAACTAATCCTTTGGAAGTGAAGAGTGTTGTTCAACCCACACACTTCAATCACGACATGCGTTTCTTGTCTGAATCTCAAGTAGTATCTTGTGTAACCCACTCCATCGTGTAAATCACAGCCGTCTCCCATATACAACGTTGCGAGCTTGTAGGTGCTCTAACATGCCCTTGCCTTAGGTATACTCTATATTCACTTCCCTCCTTGACACTTGTCCTTTGCTTTCCGTCTATTGCAAACACAATCATTCAGTGACAACTGGATTGTTGTCAGTGTGATAAGATCTAAATAGATTTTTCATTTTACAGAGATCAGTCAGTCAGTTACTGCCATCGCCGAGTCAAGAGCATATTTGGCAGGCAGTTGGTGGCAAATTTCCCCTACATTCCAGGAAGTGTGAACATTTGAATGCACTAGGCTACTAACCAAACAACTGGGGGAGGGGGAATTATTTAAAACGAACAGTTCGGTCCTCAAGAGTGCAGATCTCCGGCAGGCCAGGTTGCCTATCCAGAGTTGTGTCAGTCTTGTCGTGGGGTTCAGCCACGAGGGAAGCTGCCATCCAAAATGCCGGAAGATCTTGACATGTGGGAATGAGTGGCCATATATACACAGTACAAGTAGCCTCTTGGCCAGTTCACACTTGTAAAAGAGACTCCGTCTCAATGTGTTTTTACTGGTTAACCCATTTTGGGGAACCATTTTTGGTGTTTTAAGCATTATGTTATGCTTTAGTTATTTAAGTGCATATGTCGACCCCGCCCGCTCACCTCCGCCCCACCCCCTCCTGGTGCTGCAGCCATCTTGGAAACTAAAACACAATATAAACAACTGGAGAGGGGTGGGGCCGAGAAAGGCCCTTATTCACTTCATCTCGGCATCCTTACATCGGCGGTGATGTCGTTGAACTTGGTGATGAAGGCGTGTTTGATGATGTCCACGATGACTTCAGAGATGACCACCATGCAGAAGTCGGGGACCAAAACCCATAGGTGGTCTGGAGAGAGAGAAAAAAGAAAAGAGGTACATTGATGGTGTGTGCATTTAAGAAACAATGTCTTAAAGGGGGGTGGGGGGAGGGCAGAACAGGCAATTCTCTTTTATCAGCAAAGGGATGAAATGTTAATTTATCACCATTAGTGACCCTGAACCGAGTAGCAGCTTTTCGTGCAGAGATATATCATCACTTCTTAACGGTGGGAATGGAAGAACATGACTGTTTTTAAAAAGGGTGATAAACTGTCAAATGTCCCGCACGGTTCCAAGGAATTTGCTGTAAAACAGGTTGGATTATGATTGAGCTTGTGTGGTTTATAGTCCGAAACGTACCTGGAATAATTTATTTGGGGGGGGGGGGTATCGGGAGAACTCGCCAGTTTTCCGACTCACCGCGGTGTAGTGCATTTTAGTTTTACTTCACCTTCATTTAAATTGCATTTGAGAGAGAGAGAGAGAGAGAGAGAGAGAGAGGATAGTAGTACTAGATGAAGTAGGAATGCTAAAGTTTAAACACCAAAGTACTGACACAATGTATTTCATTAGTAAACAATATCCTGAATTGGTAGGCCTACTTATCATTGGTATTCACATACTCAACTTTTTGTCATCATCTAGCTGACCATTTAATTGCACAAGATAATTTGATCACTTTGGAAATGAACTATAACAGCTGTGGGTTTGACATACTACACTGATGAAGACAGCATCTTAGCATAACGATGAAGACATTGATGACGAATTTTAGATGCGGCGAGTTGGTAAACTGGCGAGTTCTCCGATATCCATGGTGGCAAGGGAGTGATAAGTCTTGTGACTTTGCAGAGGGTGCATCGAGCAAGGTGATACAGGGGGATTTATGGGTGGCCATATATTCAGTTGTTGGCAATGCTGAGGGCAGAGAGGTTGATGTGAGATCAGGCCAGGTCTGTCTGTGTGTCGGCAGCTTTCTGTGCTGAGGTCAGACATTGACAAGATTATTGTAAAACCATTATTTACGGCTCACTTTTTTTTCTGCTGCGCTCAACCGCTGCTGCACTTTTGACTTCATCGCCAGAGGGAACATAATTTTAGTAAATTCTCTCTTTTAATGTGCCACTACAAGAAGTCGGAAGTCATCAAATAACTTATCTGTAGTGAGACATTATAGGGGCTTTTTGTGTTTCCGCCTGGGTGACAGCAGACTGCTGGGCGAGCGCTGGCGCTTTGGAATGGGGGGGGTCAGATCAACATATCCGCCTGGGTGACGGCAGACTGCTGGGCGAGCGCTGGCGCTTTGGAATGGGGGGGGGTCAGATCAACATATCCGCCTGGGTGACGGCAGACTGCTGGGCGAGCGCTGGCGCTTTGGAACGGATTTGTTTATTTGAAAAGGATGCCCATTAGCCGATATATATGGAGCTTGTCGCAATTATCGGATCGGTACTCTGTATCTAAGATATGGGTATCAGAATCGGTATCTCTATATATATAATAATATATAATAAATAAATCCATTGCAGAGGTTCCTCACCCCTCCAATAGCTGCCACTGTCAGTAATACGAACCTTCCAGACAGTCTTTGTGATTGCTTTGGACGGGCCAGGTCTGTCTACTAGTGTTTCTTTTCTGTCTGGGAGACATGGCATGTGGAGCCGACTGTTCACAGGGGCTGTCATCAGCGTCTGTACGCTGACACACCCGGGTCTCCTTGCATCATCCTCTTTCGTTCACTCGTTATAGAAAAGGCATTACGGGGGTCGCAGCAGCCTCATGCAGACGGCAGCACAAAAGAGCCCACTCAGCACAGCTGTTTATACGTTTTCATTTTCTTGTGCCAACCAAATGTTGAGGCCTTAACCCATTTTGGGTGGGAACGGACCCCTTTTGGTGTTGGTTTGGTTATACTTTAGATATTGAAAAATAGCAGAACTGAGCTTGTAGGTCGGCTATTTTTGAAAAATAGTGCAAATGCAGCACAAATCTTTGAATATATATATTCTTTCAGAGCGAACGTTTTTAACTCAAATCTTTGCTTCCGAGGGGTTCCTGGAATAACATATTTTCAGATGGGGGGGGGGGGGGGGGGGTCGGTGGCCGATTACATATAATTGTTGGGGTCCTTGACATGAAATATTGAGCACCACTGATACAGAAACATAGGTATTTCAGAAAACTGTCAGGATTTAGAAGATTATTTTTTTTATTTCGACGTCAGGCCTAAATGGGTTAAGTGAAATGGTACGGGTAAAAAGAAAACCTGCAGTACCCTTCTGTTTCAACCAATCAGATTGCTTCCTCGAAACGACCTGTTGTATAATGGATATTAAAGCACCTGAACTGAAAAGCTCTGGTCTCTCTGCCAAATAGTTACCCCTCCTCCTCCACTCCTTGGTAACCTGTCTGCTAGCTGAAAAGAGAGTGAAACTCCCATTTTGTCCAGGCAAGTCCTCTTTCGGCAGAGCGATGCCGTGAAGGTTCCCCCAAGCTTTCAGGAGGACATGATGAGGCTAAGCAACAGCACAGTGGATCTACAGCAGTGTTGTTTTCGTCCACTATTACTATGACGAAAAGTGTTCGTCGACTACCTTTTTTGACGAAAACTAAATGGAAACTAAAGCTAAGACGACTAAAGCTAAGACTAAATATACTGACATTTTCATCAAATAAAAACTAGACTAAAATGTTAGTTAGGGACCCAGTAGAGAAGAGATAATTTTACACTTGGTTGCATGCTGAAAATAGCAGATCTACAAGCTTGTGAGCTTGTAGATCGGCTATTTTCAGCAAGTGTTAAAACAGCCATTACGACGGCATCAAGGCCCTCCAAAATGAAATTTAAATCAACTGTAGATTTTTTTGTGTGGCTTTTCGTGGCTTTACCGGCCAAGGTGCCTGGCCCGCTGAGACACGGCCCAGGCCAATCAACTGTAGATTTAGTCTCATGACATTTAGTCGGCTAAAACTAGACTTTACACTAATACATTCCGGGTGACTAAAACTACGTGGAAACTATTCAAGAAGACTACGACTAAAACAAAAATTTGCTGCCAAAAACAACACTGGTCTACAGTATATAGTACGGCACATATCACACAATGTTAGAGTGTTACCTGGGTTCCACGAGAACTGCTCCATGTTCCGCAGGCAGACAATGAGCAGCAGGACGTAGTTGGTGAACCGCTCCTTGATGTCTGTCAAAAAATACATCAGTGATATGATCAGGAAATTAGACATGCCTTCAGAGGATATTAAGCCATTTAGGCCCGACGTTGAAATTTAAAAAAAAAAGTCTTCTAAATGTTGACAGTTTTCTGAAAAAAAACCATGTTTCTTTTGTTAGTCGTTCTCAAACATTTTCATGTCAAGGAGCCCCAGAATTATATGTAATTGGCCACCGACCCCCCATCTCAAAATATGTTCCAGGGACCCCCCCAGAAGCAAAGATTTGAGTTAAAAACGTTACAAAGCACTGTGACGAGTGGTGGTGCGACTTTGCAAAAGGAAGGGCATGGATTTTCAGCTTGTAAAATGTAGGATGACATGTTGGATGATGGATTGTTACGATAATAATAATAAACTTTATTCATAAAGCACTTCATAAAACAAGGTTACAAAGTGCTTTACATAATTAGCAACATAAAACCTAATATAAAACGCATTAAATCAGAAGCCAAACATGCATTTTTCCACATCTAATCCTTTCTGAAGCTTTTAGCTTGGTTTTACATTGTGCTGGTCTAGGAGTGTAATGCTGGTCTGCTGTGCCTCAAGGCTGAATAATGTTACTCTGTCGCAGAAGTTATTATTTACCAGTAACAGCAGAGATGTGTTCTAATCATCATTAGCCATTTCCTTCCATCTACCAGCCTCCTTTAACCCATTTTTCCATTTTGGGCGGGAACCCTTTTTGGCGTTTTAAGCATTATGTTATGCTTTAGAGATTTAAAAATAGCAGATCTACAAGCTCATAGCGCGGCACCGAGTGCCGCGCTACGAGCTTGTAGGTCTGCTATTTTTGAAAAATCTTGAAAATGTGACTCAAATCTTTGAATATACTGTATATTCTTAACATTTTTAACTCAACTCTTTGCTTCTAAGAGGTTCCTGGAACAACAATTTTCAGATGGGGGTCGGTGGCCAATTATATCATTTTTGGAGTCCTTGACATGAAAATGTTTGAGAACGACTGACATAGAAACACAGGGTTTTGCCAGGATTTAGAAGACATTTGTAGAATCGTCCTCCCGTCTAAATGGGTCAAGAAGAAAAAAATCCCATTGATGGAGCTGGGGAGGTTTGCAATTAACTCAGAAATGGTGAGATGAAAAGGCTCAATCATAAATTCCTGCCAAAGCCATTGCAATGTTACTGCACGTGAAACACAGCCGATGGTCCAAATCCTGTCCTAGACTACAATCAATCAAATCTCATTTGGGGGGAAATGTCAGCAAAACTCGGAAATAATTTTGGACCCAATAAGCAAATGTCCATTGTCCTATAGGGAGCACTCAAAACAGTGAGAGATGCTGGCCTAGCGGTCCAGGCGCATAGTACCACATTACAGGATCTAATGCGTGTCGCGGGTTTGAATCCCGATCCCAACAAGCTTTGCTGCGTGTCACTCCCTGCGTCTCTCTCGCCGTTTCCTGTCCCACCTAGCCTACACTCGACTGTATACTATCAATAAAAGGCAGAAAAGACCCCAAAACCCCCAAAAAGACATTTATTTTGCTGATCGAACCTGCTGATCGAAACATCACAAAGCAACGTGTTGTCAGAGTGCAACTGACAACACGTTGACAACTGACATAATAAGTTGATATAATAAGGTGACTAAGGTGACGTGCGGTCGCAATCAAGCTTATTTATCAGATATAGCCGTTTTTCGGTATAGATCATTCAACATGGATTGTCTCACCACTGTTGGACATCTGGAAGAGATTGTTTTTCTCAAACTTCTTGAACACACTTCCTTTGATTTCCACAAACTGCATGGAGGGAAGCAGACGAAGAGGGGAAAAACCAAAGCAATGTATATTAGGCAGAGAATTTGATTAAAAAGAAAGAAAGACAAAAGCAACAGCACAGCTGCTACAGGAACATCGCATTAGCGTGCTACCAACGGAGTTTTGTAGCCGCATTTGCAAACTATTTACAAATGTACCGTGTTGTGGCAACTGACTTTGCATAATAATAATAATTTTGATGAATTGAACATGGTGGACCCTGTGCACTCACAGTTAACAGCCTTTGTATTGAGTTTGTGCTTGAAATGTACTGTAATTCTGCAAACTGTTAATAAAATTTTCAATCAATCAATCAAACAGTAGTTATTGTTGAAACAAAAATGATGTATCAACACGCTTCTACGTGTTCACTGTCGATTGAATAAAGCTTTTGAGAACCACGGTCCTTGTGGACTCCTAGGGCCCCGTTTTCGTCACCGCTAAACCCCTTATATCCCTAAACCTTTTTGCCCCTTTTTTTCTCTTTTTACTATTTTAGCAAAACATTTATGAATAGTTAAAATGGCCAGTCTACAAGCTCACAACGTGTCAATGTAGATTGGCTAGATGAACTATTCAAAAATGTTCAAAATAGTAAAAAAAAAAAAAAAAAAAAAGTTTAGGAATAAGGGGTTTAGCGGTGACGAAAATGGAGCCCCTAATGTTCCATACATACTGTCAGTGTCAAAGCAAATCAGTGTCATATTCTGAACACCACCTGGAGACTGCCATTCAGTAATTTGGGCCTTATGATTAACCCATTTTGGGCGGGAACCCCTTTTGGTGTTAGCATTATGTTATGCTTTAGCTATTGAAAAATAGCAGATCTACAAGCTTGTAGGTCTGCTATTTTTGAAAGATCGAAGAACGACTGACATAGAAACATAGCTTTTTCAGAAAACTGTCAGGATGTAGAAGACATTTTAGAATCTGATCTCAGGTCAAAATGGGTTAAAATAAGAACATTATAGGCATGTGAAAAAAAAAAAATAATAATAATTGCGGTGGACTGCGGTACATATAATGTGCTTACATTGTTGGACATCATGATGGTGAGCAGAGACTTGTTGTGCGAGTTGAACGCTACGTTGAGCGTTGACGCTTGGACCATGATGAGGATGGCGTGGAGGACTGAGAAACGCACAACTCAGGAAACCAACAGAGACAGACGAGCAAAAAAAAAGAATTGTACGACCGCAATACAATAGTGTTACTTAGCCCAAAAAAAAGAACACATCTGCATTTAATGAATAATGTGTGTCGCACATTATCTTCTTGGAAAGCAACACCCGCCTCCTGCAATAGACACTGGACTCAAACCCAGGTCCGAGATTCGAACCCGGGGTTCATGGGCGGGAAGACATCTTAACCCATTCTGGGCGGGAACCCCTTTTGGTGTTTTAAGTTATACTTTAGCTGTTGAAAAATAGCAGATCTACAAGGCTTGTACACACACTCACACACACACACACACACACACACAGACAGAGAAGGATACAGACGTAGGAGACCGCCATGAGGAAGTGAGGGATGACTCCGATGCTGTCCCTCTTCCTCTCTTTGGGTTCCGTGGCCGTCCAGTAGAGGGCGTCCAAGATGTCCTGGCCGAACGAGGAGAAGAGGCGGTCCGCCACCTGGACGAGCGAGAGGCCAACAACCAAGCGTAAATGGTTCATGCAACCAAGTGTAAAATGACTTTTACTGGATCTCTTGTCCACTATAGTCCCTTCCTAACATTTTAGTCTAGTTTTTAGTTGACAAAATTGTCAATATATTTATTAGTTGACGAAAACAACACTAGTGTGTGTGTGTGTGTGTGTGTGTGTGTGCGTGCATACCTCCAGCATGTTGTAAATGATGTAGAGCTTGATGACCGACTGTCCCCTGATGATGTGGTACATCATGGAGTAGTCCACGTAGTGCATCATGGAGTAGCACAGCACCAGGATCAGCCCCTTCAGCAGGTCACACACCTGGGCGGGCTGCAGGAGCCGCGAGCCGCTGGGGACACGGAGGAACACACACACATTTTTACTAGTTGCCTAGTTTACTAGTCGACTAGTTGTTTAACTAACCAATTATGTAAGAAAAACAAAAAAACAATCCACTAGTCGACCTTGTTGGTACTAGTTGACTCAAATTTTAAGAAAAATATTTTTTAGGCCTCAAGATCAAATATTTGTACATTTAAGAACTGTGTACATTGGTGACTATAACTATCTGATCTTGAGGCCTACAAAATCAAAAAAAAAAAAAACGTATCAACTAGTCCCAACAAGGTCGACTAGTGGATTTTTGCTTAATGCCCTAAGTCACACACAGACAGTGTATGCATCCATGCCCACCACAACATGCATACTTACACATAAAACCACACATACAGGATAATTAGCGTATGCATGTAAATGCATACGCAGGTCATACAGTCATACCCTCCCATCATTATTATTCACAAAATGGTTGAGTGCATACAGAGTTATTGGAGCGGGCGCAACATGCAGATACATGCATGAAAACAGACATCCTCGCATACACGCGCGCACACACAGGGCTCAGGCGCGCACACGCGCAGACACGCACACACGAACCCATCCCCCTCTGTGGTTTAATTAAACCACCACACTTATGTCATTTGGAATGAAAGTCTTCTCATGTTGTTGGGGGGGGGGGGGGGGGGGAATATGAAATGGGAGGAAAACATGCCATGTTCATAAGCAATGGAAATAAAATGACACTGACGGATTTATAGAGGGTGCACAGCCAAAAGGAACGGAGGCCAAATCCTCAGAGCTCGGTTGGTTGGAAAGAGCGGGAAAAAAAGTGGGCCACACAAAGTTAATCTGACAGGAACCCCTTTGATACAATGAATATTACGTGTTTTAAGTCCCCGACATCGCGGTCGGTCGCTGCAGAAATGTGGGTCAGTGTGGAACCACTGAACTAGATGTCTGACTAATATTTATGATGTTTGCGAACGTACCACTAACAGGGTGGGACGTTACCATCAGCCACATGGCAGCACATTCTAATGTGGCATCAGAAATGACACATGTGCTTTCCCAGTTACAATGGGGTTAATACTAGCCTACATAAATCGCCCTAATCGCAATTATTTGCGATTTTTCATACATTTTCAGAACATTTCCAATGCAATGCGAGACGTTGTGAGCTCGTAGACCGCTTAATTCCACGACTTCAAAAAGTATATAAAAGTTGTGTCAGTCATTTCTTTGCATATTTGAAGTTATTTGGTAAAAAGGACGGGAACCATTTTGGGGTTAACGTTCAAGACGTGTCGCGTTCAAGACAGGAAACCATTTTTGGGTTGTTGTTGCCATGTACAGTATAGCAACTAACGCTATGAGCTTGTAGATCTGCTAATTTTCAATAGCCAAAGTTTAACATAATGCTTAAAACACCAAATGGGGTTCCCATTCAGAATGGGTTAAGTAAATGTCATCTTGTGAAACCAATTGTCATTCCCGCCACAACATTGATAAATGTATTTGGTCAAATACAGTATATCGTGATTTGAGTGAGATATTTGATTTGGTCCATATCGGCCGGCCCTAACATCCGGTAGACTAGGCTTTGACCTACTTAGTGGACTAAAGTACAAAAAAAAAACATGACAACCAACTACTCGAAAAGCTACCTCTCTCCTACAGATGCAGCCAAAAATTAACTTTCTTTTACTGCAAGCAAAATGCTGCCTTTATGCACCAAGAGGAATTATTTTTTCCCTCCCTTTCAAGCCATCAGAAAAGAATAAGAATGCTGAAAACTTGGCGTAGGGACACTGGAGATTTCGTTCTACTGCTTAGCATTTGAGAAGGAAAAAAAAACTGTTGCCTGCAGTTAGAATACGAGATAAATGCACACAAAAAAGGGGTGACTGCACTCTGAGATGTAACTTACGGTAGCTGTTGGTTAAGTCTGGCTTCACAGCGAAATGTTCATATCCCTTACAAATAATCTAGCTAAAAACACAAGAGGGAAAAAAAGAAGTCATGCTTTAACCCATTTTGTGCGGGAACCCCTTTGTGTTTTAAGCATTATGTTATACTTTAGCTATTGAAAAATAGCAGATCTACAAGCTCATAGCGCGGCACCAAGTGCCGCGCTACGAGTTTGTAGGTCTGCTATTTTTTTTAAATCGTGAAAATGTGGCGCAAATCTTTGAATATATATTCTTTCAGAGCGAACGTTTTTAACTCAAATCTTTGCTTCTGGGGGAGGTCCCTGGAACTACATATTTTCAGATGGGGGTCCACGGCCAAATACAGATAACTCTGGGGCTCCTTGACATGAAATTGTTGAGCACCACTGACATAGAAACATAGGGGTTTTTTTTTTAGAGACATTTCGTAGAATCTAGTGTCAGGTCGACTGAACAATCTGCTGTTGGGAAAGGAGAGCTGGAAGGTGTAGATATTATCTGGGGTATTTTTAGTAGCTAGCAACACACTCACGGCTCTGGGCTGAGGAGGGAAAAAAAGAGAGGGACTTGAGCTCAGCAAGATGTGTAAATTGACCTAATAAAGTGTTTCTGGCTTTGGAATCAGTGTGCAGTCAAGCAACGAGCTGTGTGTGACTGTGTGTGTGTGTGTGTGTGTGTGTGTGTGTGTGTGTGTGTGTGTGTGTGTGTGTGTGTGTGTGTGTGTGTGTGTGTGTGTGAGAATTGGAGATGAGTGAAACACAACCAACAATCTGTGCGTTCACAAGGCATAAGATCAGTGAGATAAGATTACAGTTAGGGTTACAAAACAACCACACACGGTTCAGTATTATTATGATTTTAATGATAACTCCGACTGTGTTAATACTGCACCACAGTAGGGTCAGTACAAGTGAACAGTACTGTCTTGTGCAATGGGAACACTCGACCTGGGCCCATTGGGCCCAATTCCTTTTTTTAAGCTTTAGCGACTGCACTGAGTCTGCATTATGTTCCTGATGCTAGGGCTCCATCTAGTGGCCAAGTCTGGAGACACCCTCAATTTAGAGGAGTTTTCTCAACAGAGAGTTGATTCAGGTTCCTACACTTAATCTAATTTCTATAACGAGAAGCAGAAAGTCAGAGAGACAGAATAAAAGAGACTGGGGGACAGTGGGGAAAAAGTTAGACAGTGATGAAGGGAGTGAGACAATGAATGAAATAAAAACTTTAAAAAAGGTGAGATAGCTTGTGGTCCAGCTGCCCTGGCAGGCAATAGACATGCAGCACAATGAGCCAGTCGACCACCAGTCGACCCACAGAATACTGCGGCCATTCAGCACCAAGGCTCAGAAAGCAAAACCACACCAGTACGTCAACACAGCCTCAAAGCTCAGGCTGGGGTACACCAGACATCTACTATACCAAGTACCAACCAACCAACCAACCACAAAGTCAAGTGTCTTTTTCTGTTTACCAAATACATTGTGAGACGTCACAAAGCATTGAAAAAAAAAAGCATTCAATATGTATAGCCTTCCCAGTTCCCACACATGTTATTACATTTTCTCTGTAACATTTCTAATCTACCGGTATTTAGAAAATAGAACAGCACGAGAACATAATTTACTGTGACGTCCGACGACATACTTTCATTCAGCATAGAAACATATTAGGCACAAGAATGTGAGTCTAAACTAAAATCCCCACTAGTAACAGTCCATTACATATTTGTCTTATACTTCTTATCCCACAATTTTGTAACCCATTTTTTCACCCAGTGTCAATTAGCTAATGTAATCCTGGGCTCTAGACTCCCTCCGCCAACCTGGGGAGAGCAACGGACTGACCTCATGCTTCCTTCAGTGCATGAGCGCCCAAGCCACTTCTTTTCACATGACAGCGGGGAGTTTCCTCGGCCGGACGTAGCGCGTGGAAGGATCACGTTATTCCGACCAGTTCATTTCCATTCCGACCAGTTCCTTTCCCCTCCATCAGGCGCCCCCGGCTGGCCAAGGGGAGGTAGTTTAGATACCAGGACTACTGCATGTTTTTTGTGAGGGTAGTGGGTACCTACCCTAGGGGACACGGGGAGAACATGCAAACTCCACACAGAAAGGCCCTTTTGCCAACCCCACATAGGGTATGGGCAGTGGGGCACTGATGGTCTCTGATGGAATTCACAGACGTGAATTCAAAGGAATTCACCCCCCTGAAAATCCGGCTTTGGTGGAAATTAGTTTCCAACATAGGGCTTTCGTCCTACCAAGGTCTCGATATGAATGCAAACTTGTGTCAAATAATTAAGGTAATACACCCATGATAGATGCACAAAATCAGTATGTTTTTCTCCATTATGTTAAGTCAATTTTGACGGCACAAAATCTACAAATCATACAGGCTGGATAAACCAATCAAGGATAAAACAATGAAGAAAAATCTGACTATGTATTAAACAAACTTGCGTGACTTGCGTTGAAATCACTACTGCAGAGCTCTCTGCGGTGCATGTGCCACTTTGCTCGAATGGGGCAGAAAACCATCCTTACGAAATAATGGAAAAAATTGGAAATAATATTTGTGCTTTAGTGATTATTTTCTACTGAGCATTAATGACCAAAGCAAGCGTGATTCATGGAAATCTGCGCAGTAGATTTTGAGAACTGGACAAAGTGGACATTTTGGCTTTTTTTTGTGGCCATCCTCTGGGGATCATAAATTGAAGGTGCACAGAACCTTCCAAGGCAATCCAGCCTGTAGCTTTTGAGATATGTTGTTTTGGAACAACGTGGTGAATGGTGATGCCCTGAGTTGACCAAACAATCCTGTAAAACCTGCCGCTAAAAATACATATTGTTTTAGAACTAAATGATGTATTGATAACTATATTGAGCATGTCTTTAAAGGTGCTGCAATAATCTGAACACTTTTCTACTAGTGACTCAACCAACCATGTGTGCACTGTGCACCCCAGCTCCAGTCATATTTCATCAAATCTCTACCTGCTTTCCGTTGTCTTTTCTAATAAAACAGCAGACATGGTTACATTTAAAATCTCAACGCCGGACAAGACAACACTGAACTAAAAATGAAACCAGGCGCGAGGAACGCTTAACAAAATCACGCGTTTCTCAAAAGATGTCTTGCAATTGGCTAATATTAGCCTCACTGCTTTTGTGAAAAGGGCACACATTAGTTCAACTGGAGGCAATGAGAGCAAAGCCATCTGCCCACACAGCATCTGCATCTCAAACGCGCGCGCGCACGCACGCACGCACGCACGCACGCACGCACGCACGCACGCACGCACTCAGTTAATGTAGCCACGCACGCACGCACGCACACACGCACGCACGCACGCACACACACTCAGTTAATGTAGCCTGAGCAAAGCAGGGGACACCTGCTCGCAATGAGCTACCTTATCAGTTCCTCACAGGTGCTGCACGATACCGTGCAGTCAGCTATGTCACTGTGTGTGTGTCATTCAGATTGCTCTGCATTTCTAGCCTTTAAGATCTAGAAGAGAACAGAGGAGGGGAGGAAACTTCAAACTTGGACTTGTGATACAGAACAGTGTTAGGGGAAGGAAGGTTGCTGGTTCCAATTCCCAGATCGACTTGGGGAAAAAGAAATCGGGGTTTGGGAAAGGGGGAGGGTAGGTAGGTAGCACTCTCTTCCTGTCACCTGAACAACTACCATCAAGATGCCCTCAAAGCAAGGAACCTATAAGCCCCAGCCCGTGAACTGCTCCAAATGTGCTTCTAACTTCCATGGTGGGTGGGGTAGGCATGTCATTTTATGAACTATAAGCGAAACATTATCTACCATGGAAAGGAATTTAAATAAAGAAACCCTGACGGTTGGCGCCATTTGAAACCAACATGGCCACTCTTGCTTCAACAACCAAAGAGAGTGCCAGTCAGACAGCGGATGTCAACAAACAATCAAGTGGAGATGGGTGGTGGCTGCTGAGACTGTGACATGGAGGATGTGTGCAGCAGCAGCAGCGATGTTTTTTGCACGATCATACAGTACCTGCTTCTTCTGCAGTAGGGGCACGTGTGTGCCCTGCGGCGTTGGGAAGCAAAAGGAAGAAAGGAGGGATAGTAAAAGTGAACAAGGCTGCAGTTAAAGAGGGGGGAGGGAAGGGGCGTGGACTGGACAAGGACATACACCTGGCTGGTAGCTGTTTAACTCTCCCTCTCTCTAAACGCATCTTAATAAAAGATATGAGACGTTCAACTCAATTAGTGAGATTGGAAATTAGTCCCACTTTAACTTTCAGCATGCAACCAAGTGTAAAATGACTTATACTGGATGTCTTGTCCACTAGTCCCTTCCTAACATTTTAGTCTAGATTTTATTTGTTGAGGGAATTGTCAGTATATTGAGTCATAGTTTTAGTCATCATGGGTTAGTTTTTATTTAGTTTTTGTCAGTGAAAAAAGAAAGGTAGTCATAGTATTAGTCGACGAAAACAACACTAAAGGTGGTTGCACACTGGACGCGTTTTTCGGAAAACCGATGGAGAAACGCCGCTAAAAATCAGAAAAACGTGCTCCGTGTGCAGGGACCTTTACACTGTAATAGACTTGTGTCTCATTACAATATAGGTGTCTGTTCACTGATCTATGGCTTGTATTGATAAGTTGTGGCTGTGTGCATGTGTCCGTGTGTGTGTCCGTGTGTGTGTGTGGTGTCCAACCTGACGCTAGTTTTTACTAGTTGACTAGTTGCCTAGTTTACTAGTCGACTAGTTGTTTAACTGAATACAAAACATCTCGTCCCTTTACCAACTCGCCCCGGGCGTACAGCCGGCGGAACAGTGTGACCTGGTATTCCTTTTTTTTTTAAGATATTTTTTTGCGGCTTACGCCTTTTATTGGTTTTTGAAGGGACAGACAGTAGGCTGACAGGAAACGGGAGAGAGATGGGGGAAGACATGCAGTAAAGGCCGTGTCGGGCTCGGGAGTCGAACCCGCGGCACACTGCGACTGGATTACCAGTCGGGTGCCCAGACGGTTACGCCACCGCCTGGGCCGACCTGGTATTCCTAAAGTAATCTAAGTAAATTATGCTTAAACGGTTAAACCTAACCTTATTCCTAACCTTAACCTCAGTAAAACTATGCCTAAACCTAACCCTATTCCTAAACTTAACACCAGTAAAACTATGCCTAAACCTAACCTTATTCCTAACCTTAACCTAAACCTAACCCTATTCCTAAACTTAACCCCAGTAAAACTATGCCTTACCCTAAACTTATTTCTAACCTTATTCTCAGTAAAACAAAATAAAGAATATAAGAACCGCCGCACCGAGCTGTCGGCGTGAGGTCGGCGGAAAAAAGCTGGGGCGAGATGGAATTGGGGCGACCGTACCTGTTACCGTTTAATACCGTACCTATTATGTAAAAAAAATTAAACTGTGTACATAACGGTGACTATAACTATAATATAGCTGATCTCATCAACTAGTCAAGTAGTACCAACACGGTCGACTAGTGGATTTACTAGTTGAATAGTGGACTAGTTGCTTAAATCCCTACCGGACGCCGCAGCAGGGCAGGGTCAGCAGGCGGAGCAGGGCCAGCAGCACCCTCAGGGGCAGCAGGGTGAACACGTAGAGGAAGGCGTCCACGCACAGGAAGAAGCCAAAGATCATCAGCTGGAAACAAACAACACGTTGCCCCACATCAAAGAAGACCATCAGCCAGGATACATAATAATGTACACCACATCTCTCCACGCAGTGTTGTTTTCGTCGACTAAAACCATGACGAAAACCGTTCGTCGACTACCTTTTTTCCACTGACGAAAACTAAACGGAAACAAAATGAAGACTAAGCTATGATCACTAAAACTAAATATAAAGGGAAGAGATCCAGTATAAGTCATTTTACACGTGGTTGCATGCTGAAAATAGCCGATCTACAAGCTCACAACGCGTCGCAGCGCAGTTGTGACTGAAGTGTAACATCAGTCATTACGACGGCATCAAGGCCCGCCAAAATACATTTTAGTCAACTAAATCACCTGTAGATTTAGTCGACTAAAATCTTGTGATATTTAGTCGACTAAAACTAGACTAATAAATTCCAGGTGACTAAAATGTGACTAAAACTAAGTGAAAGCTGTTCAAGAGACTATGACTGAAAATAGAAATTTGCTGCAAAAAAAAACACTGATCTCCACGTCGAACAAACGAGCAGCTAGATGAGGAACTTGCCTTAAGTTGTACTAGTAGTTAAGTTAGCACATCTTGTTACATCTCGATGACGTGACCTTGTAGATATGTTCGTTTTTTTGGGCAAGCAACACCCGCACGCGATTGAGTCATTACATTAACCAATTAAAAGCCGGGAACGCTTCTGTGTCATTTTAGATTGAAGCTTGTCAAAAATAGGAGATCTACGAGCTAACTTAGCTCACAAAGCGGCACAACCATCTGCTATTTAAGATCTTGTAGAATCTGCCTCAGGGTAAGTTAAGACTTGAGGCTGATTCTACGAATGCCTTCTAAACCAGTAGTTCAAACTGGTTACACACCGGCATTCCAATGCACTGCCATTCTGACGCACTCAATACTAACCCTATAGCTCTACCCCTAACCGCACACAGAAGACACGTAGTCGGAGTGGTGGTCGTAATTAGAGCTCTCATCGGGCCCGAAAATGTTGGCCCGGCCCTAACTGATCAGGCCCGAGGCCCGGCCCGGCCTGACTAATTAGCATAGATTTTAGGCCCGACCCGGCCCTAAAACGCCGGGTCGGTACCGGTAACGGTCAGCACCATCGTCATAATAGATAAATACACAGACAGAACAGAACTATTATTGAGTGGTGCAACCACTCCAAGGAACAGCAATGTCCGTGTTAACCTATGTGACATTAACCTATGTGACTATGAGTAGCAGTAGGGGCAAAAGTGGCGCTGTTGTGCCAGAAACAGAGAGAGAGATAGTGCTGCACTGTTGCCTGCTAATGAGAGAGAGAGAGAGAGAGAGGGGGGGGGGGCTTTAGGGGGAGAGGGGAGTTGCACCACTCAGTTCACATGGGTGTGATTTTTTTAATTAACAAATTCAATATATATATTTTCTTTTCATGGAGCCCGAGGCCCGGCCCTACTGATTAGCATACATTTTAGGCCCAGCCCAGCCCTAAAACGTCGGGTCGGGCCTGGTCGGGTTCGGGCAGAGTTTGAGAACTCCCAGTTCAAAGGACCCTCAAAAGAGATATGCATTTGGCCACGGACCCGGATCTGAATTGTTTTGTTCCAGAGAGACATCCCAGAAGAGAAGCTTTTTTTTTTTTTTAATCAACATAATAAACACAAGATTTTTCAAAAAATGTTTTCAAATTCATAACATAAATCAGCATAATACATGATCAAAATGTGATGAGAGAATTCTGCACACTGTAGAATTGTATGGATAGTGTGAAGTGTTTGTGCCTGGTGGTGTTATCTGGACTGGTGCAGTTATAGGTAAGTGGCAAGCTATAATGTCCGTGAAGTGACCTTTGAGGTTGGAACATTGATAATGAGAGAGCCGTGATACTGTATGTGCGTCACATACACACGGTATGTGCACATGGCATACAGTATGTGCACGTGACATACAGTATGTGCATGTGAGGGTCCGATAGAAAAAGACAGATTGAGAGATAAAGAGTCCAAAGGGCACCGCTGGCCTAGCGGTTAAGGCGCATACCACATAGAGGCTCTAATCAGCCTGACAGCGACTCACAGGTTCAATTCCCCAAGCCTGACAACCTTTGCTGCGTGTCACTCCCCGTCTCTTCTGTTTCCTGTCTCTCTCTACTGTGTAATATCATTCTTTTTTTTATTTTAAGAATAGAGATAAAGGTTTATTTTATTTACCATGCAACACTTTCTTGTACTTGGAACAGTGGTTCTCAACCTTTTCTGAATCAGGGTCCACTTGAAAAATCTCAAAAGCATTCGCGGCCCACCCATCCTGACCACACGGTAGCCGTCTGATGGGGGGGGGGGGGCTGTGTTACATTTTTAGAGAATGTTATTTTAATAAAAACACAGGTTGAGATTCGCTGTACACAGAAGCAAGACTGTGATGCAGTGGTGGAAAGTAACTAAGTACTTTTACTTAAGTACTGTACTTAAGTACAATTTTGAGGTATTTGTACTTTACTTGAGTATTTCCAATTTCCAATACTTTTTCTTCTACTCCACTACATCTCGAAGACAAAAATTGTACTTTTACTTCACTACAATTATTTGAAAACATTAGTTACTTTGAAGATTTAAATTTTGATTAGAAAACATACATTAACCACTTCAACCCTATACATTACGGCCATTTGAAAATAGCCGATCTACAAGCTCTCAATGCGTCGCACAGCATTGAGAGCTAGTAGATTGGACGCATTGAGAGCTAGTAGATCGGCTATTCAATAGATTTTCTACACATTTTATGAAATGGGACATTCTGCAATATGAATACTTTTACTTTTAGTACTTAAAGTACATTTTGATGCCGACATTGTTATAATTTAGCTAGCTTGTAGGTCTGCTATTTTTGAAAAATCGTGAAAATATTTATTTCAGAAAACTGGAGGATTTAGAAATAATGTCGAGGTCAGGCCTAAATGGGTTAAGTAAAACAACTGAGTACTTTTTCCACCACTGCGTGTGATGTCCCGATCTCGGTTTTATTTTTTTACGGTGCACCGTGACCGTACCGTAAAGAAATCCAGATTTTACAGCTGTATGTGATGTACAGTATATACCTTCTCCAGCTCCTTTGGAATCCGCATGCACGTGTACACTCTCTCACGGCGCTCTGTGTACTTTGCCTCGTTGTGCTCCAGGAAGTAATCTCTGGTGAGCTCGGCACACATGAAGCGCCCCAGCGAAGGGTCTGGAACAACAACATTTATTATAACAACACACTGTCACCACAAGGCCCTTTGTCGCCATCATTCTCTCACACACACACACACACACACACCACAGACACACACACACACACACACACACCAGTGGTTCCCAAACTTTGTCGCTCAAGACCCAAAAGAGAAATAAGATGTTTGCTGGGATTCACACTGGTGAAAATAGCAGATCTACAATCTGAAGCTTGCGCTGCCTGCGCTGCAAGCTTGCTGCAGATATGCTATTTTCAAGACGTATTAAACATTTGTTTTCTAATTTAGGGACTTCCTTTGATTATTTTTCTTTTCATTCACAAAATTCATTTTTGAAAAATGGTTTGAATTTGTTAAACTCGTGAAAATGTGTGCTTTTTTTGTGGGGCGGCAGTGGGTCAGGGGTAGAGTGGCCAGATGGTATACCACAAGGTTGCCAGTTCGAACCCGGGCTCCCCCAGAGTTAGTGTCAAAGTGTCCTTGAGCAAAACCCCTAATTGCTCCTGATGTGCTGGTTGGTGCCTTGCGTGGTTTCCGCCGCCATCGGTGTATGAATGTGTGTGTGAATGGGTGAATGTAATGCAGAATCTATGTAAAGCGCCTTGGCTAAAGGTGCTATATAAATGGACCATTAACCATTTTTACCATTTACAATCATTGTTCAGGTGTCCAGGAGTGTATTTCCAACTCTGTTTCAGGTACTTTTCAAGGTGGGTCAGTTTTTCTTCCACACAATGTCAGATTTGTACAGTGTGTGAACACAATAGCCTATACTAATACTACATTTTAAGTGTGTTCATGTGGACCCGGTTTGTACATCCTCCACAATTAAATAATTAACAGCACTGATTTTCAAACACTTTATTCAAAGATCAAGCACATTCCCGACCTTACAAAATATGTAAATGTATGCATTTTCAAGGATTTCTACTAGCACACACGGTTTTCTCTTTCTCCATCCCAATGCATTTTAACTTTTCAAAATGTAACTAATATCTACAGTGATACCACTAAATTGGATTATAATAAAATGTGGTAATACATTAAAGTATATTGGCTTCTGTGTCACTCTTTCAGCTCTGTCTGGCTCATATAGCCAAAGCAAGGCAGAATTAATCATTATAGGGCTATGGACCAGAGCTATCTTTCACCTGGAATGACCCCACCACATGGGAATCATTTCCGCTTGGCCTGCCAGTGCCTGGTATGAACTTGGTAAAGCGGCCCAATGTGTACTGTGTACCCTCACTCTGTAGACTGTAACTTTACTACTGCGGTGAACTGGAACAGATCCAGTCTCCCGATCCTTCCTTTTCGCTCGATATTGCATGTCGCCGCTTTAGTTTATACCCCCCCCCCCCCCCCCTATAACAACACACGTTGTAGACATTGGGAGATCCACATGCCCACGATGTAGATCTGTTCTTTTTGGCAAGCATGCATCGACGTGGTCGGACTGTCTGGATAAGATAACATAACATGCTTTTCACCAGGCTTTCCTCCTCAAAGACCAGACTGCAGTAGCTGTGGAAACTGGAAAGCCGGCTTGTTCCGTTTCCCGCTCAGTGGCGAGATCCGGTCCACAGCCCCGCCTACTGCATCCGGTAAATTCTAGGTAAATCCCGCGCACAGAGCCCCTCTTCCGTATCCGCTCTAAGACCGGATCTTGCAACCTGGGGCTGGCTAGAGAGCGAACTGATATCAGTCTAAAACTCTCCAAACTGAAGTGTAAACAACACGTTGACAGCCGAGTGGCAAAGAGCCTTGGTATTAATGTTTATTACACATTTGTCCTGTGTATCTTGTAGCTACACTTAACCCACATTTATTTTACTATATCATATATAACATTGACTCCCGTATAGCTATAGCCCCGGGACAAGCGAGCTAAAAGGAGATCATTTGACCTCAGAGAGAGGGGGGAGAACGTTGTTTACCTGAGTGATCCAGTGGCTCTCCTCTGACGGCATGTTTTATGTCGTAGAATCCCAGCGTCTCGGGCAACCGCGGCGCTCCTCCTCTGCCGCCGCCGCCCGCTTTCCTCGACTTGGTGCCGGACACGTCGTCCCGCCATGGTCGCTGCTTCTTATTGTTGCTGCTGCTGCTGCGTCTCTTCTTGTCGTCAACGACGTCGCCGGTCTCTTTCTTCTCGTCTGACAGCTCTTCTGTCGTCCCCGGTGGTGGGTCCGCCATCTTCACTCGGTGGTGGAGACTGGAGAGGAGAGGTGCTGCTGCTGCTGCTCCTGCCGCCGCGTCAACCGCCTCACTGTAGTGTAGTGCAACGTCATCACAGAGGCCAAAGATAAAAAAAATAATAAAAAAAAAGTCTGCAGGGTCCCCTGAAACCACACACACACACACACACACACCAGAGATTTTAGTTTAATTATTAAGATTGTATTATAATTATTTTTGTTCAAAGATTTGCACACATTTAGTCATTTAGACATTTTTTTATTTTATTTTTTTGCAGATCTACAAGCTCATAGTGCAGTGATGGGCTATATGAGCTTGCATATCTATTTTCTCTTTTTAAAATAAAGTACTGTATAAACAAAATACAAAAATATGGGGGGCAAAAGTATAAAATACACTTTTACTTGTAGTGTTTCTACATTGCAGTATATATAATTGATACTTTTAGCCTACTTAAGTGCAAAATGAGAGTGCTTTTTCCACCACTGCACATGTCTTAAAACCAGACCTACCGGTAATACCCACAAATTATATAAGTTTCAGGGCTGTTTGCTGCTGCTCCTGTGTGTTAGTAAAATGGAATATGAGACTGCTCGCCCCTTTACCAACTCTCCCCGGGCGTACAGCCGGCGGAACAGCGCGGCCTGGTATTCCTAAAGTAATCTAAGTAAATGATGCTTAAACGGTTAAACCTTTCCTTATTCCTAACCTCAACCTCAGTAAAACTGTGCCTAAACCTAACCCTATTCCTAAACTTAACCCCAGTAAAACTATGCCTAACCCTAAACTTATTTCTAACCTTATTCTCAGTAAAACAAAATAAAGAATACAAGAACCGCCGCACCGAGCTGTCGGCGTGAGGTCGGCGGAAAAAATCTGGGGCGAGATGGAATTGGGGCGACCTGACCTGTTACCGTAAAATGTGTTACATTCTTATAAGTGCTGCTGACAACTTAATTAGCTAACAAACCATGTGCAACCCAGATTCGGCACAAACAAGGGACTAAATTATTTTCGCTCCTATGCCACCAAAATGTGGAACGCCCTACCAACAGTCATTAAGACATGCAAATCCCTTGACTCCTTCAAAACCGCTCTCAAAGGGCACCTACGGATGGCTGCAATTTGAAACTGGCCCCCGTAAAATCTGAATCCCCCCCACCACCCACCCCTTTTTCCCCTCACTCTATATGTTTCTTTTCCGTTTTTACCTCCTTTATGATGAATTCCTGTTCTGTTCTTTGGCTATAGCCTATAGAAGTGTCTATTTGTACGTCTCTAAATGTTTTGATGAATTGAACAAGGTGGCCTCTCTTGTAAACAAGTGTAATGCTTTATTGGGTTGTCCACTCACAGTTAACAGTCTTTGTATTGAGTTGTGCTTGAAATGTACTGTAATTCTTCAAACTGTTTAAGGGCCCCAGACGGAGATCACCGTCAAGTTCACGGTCAGTTGCCCGAGACAGAGATTGATTAATAGGACGGAGATTAATGATATCAAAACCGGTCGCATCGCTCCACAGCCTAGGAGCGCTTGTTGCCCAATCCGGTCGCATCGCTCCACAGCCTAGGAGCGCTTGTTGCCCAATCCTCGGTGTTGCACAACAGTGACATGTCATCGAAAATGTTCCCTGCCTGTTTAGCGGACGAAAACGAAAATCTTAAAACGTTCATAACTCGCGATCTAAATCATCCCGTCTAATTATGAAAAAAGATCCTGTGTTAGACGGCGCTCTACGGTCCAGTCGCTAGTCGCGATAGATTTATTCTAACCTCCCGTTGTTGTCGATCGACTCTAGAGTGGTGTGGCTATTGTTAGCTGCTACACAGACATTCACAACAACTTCCGGTCCCCCGGTAAAAGTGGTCCGGGCGCTATAATGGGCACATTTTATTAAGTATTAGGTATGACGTCACACACGACCTCCCTGCTCTCTCACTGATCGAGCTCCGGTTTGACATCTCACACAACAGACGTCAAACTAACAAATCTGATTTGCGTATATATGTACACACATTATGTACACAATATGGATATATGCGCTGCCTATCAAAGCCGACAATGGGCATGTCCAGTCCATATATGGGCCTATTTGCCAATGTGTGCTTACGTCAGACACGCCTAGCCTGTAAATCAGACGAATCTGCCATTGCTAGTATATATATATTTACTAGTTCATATTATTTCACCAGAGACACATCCGAAGACAACCGAACCGAGACAGCAAACAAGCTTAGCGCAGAGCTGCCTGGAGGGAAAAAATGGCCTTCACACTCGTGGCCGTTTGTTACGTGCTTGCCCTATTTCTCACGGTAGTCCCAATCGTCCTGATGGTTTGGCACATCATAGCATTCGACGAGCTGAAGTCTTTCAACGAGAACCCCATACAGCAGTGTAAGATCCTAAACCCGCTCGTGCTCCCAGAGTATCTCTTTCATGTCCTGGTCTGCTCTGTGTTCCTCTGCGCTTCACAGTGGCTCTCCCTCGTCCTCAACATGCCGCTGATAGCCTACCACGTCAGGAGGTATGTGAACAGGCCGCTGATGAGCAACCCGGGACTGTATGACCCTACGAGCATCATGAACGCCGACGTCCTCGCGTACTGTCAATACGAGGGCCTCTGCAAACTGCTGTTCTACATGTTGACGTTCTGCTACTACATGTACAGGATGATCTATGCTCTGGTGATCTCTTGAAGCGAAGCAACGAAGAAATGCATGTACAGTAGACGACCAAACACGTACAGTAGACGACCAGAACACGTACGCTGTATCCTGGAACCTATAGTACCTGCTGAGGTCTGAAAACGGCCGAAAACAAGAAGAAAGCCACTTACAAGAAGATGAGAACTCCCTCTCTCCCTGCAGGGTCACTTCAGACATTCAGATTAGGCCTTTCTGGTATCATTGTGCTGGAACTCTTTGATCCATGACACGTTGATCAGCACGTTCAGGTTTCGGTATACACAGCAGTGACCAAGTTATTGCGTGGATTCCGTCTCCCTCTCTCGCTGTGCGAGCTCTGGTCCAATGTCACGTACAACAGAACGGCAATGTCATTGTCCAGCAGGGTCAATTCAATGCCGATTATGCCTATACAGTAGGTTCCTATTTGTGAGGAGCGCTAGCCCCTCCTATATGGCCAGCTTTGTGTGTACCCCATAGCAATGATTCGATTGGCCAAGCACAGAATGTGAGGATAAAAAGTGAGGACAGAAAATTGAGGACGCCAAAAGTGATTGGCTGAGCACGGAATGCGAGGACAGAAGAGTGAGGACGCCAAAAGTGATTGGCCGGAATGTGATGATGTATGATGATAAGAGCGCCCCTCACTTCACACGAGTGTGATTTTTGTTTCACATAGTAGGCTACCCATCTTTATCTTCAAATAATTTTTTTAAGGAGTTGGATAGGTCCATTTTTGGCCTTCATTTGGAACACAACTACCCCACGAATCAGCATTCAAGTTATGGACCAGAAAGAGGGTAATTGAAGAGGGTAAAAGATCTCTTTAAAATGTAAGGAATTGGTAATGAAATTTGGGGGTATGACTGACAATTGGCAGAATACTATGCAAGATCCATCTGCTATAGTGTTCCAGGCCTACATCTTTCCAGGAGCAAGCTGGCCAGGGTTTATCCGAATGTAGATCCGACTTGTTCCAAGTGTTGTCACTATCCAGCCATTCTCTACTTTTGTTCATGCCCAAAGCTGACACTGATTCTCTATTTTTTTCAAGACCCCCTTTTTTGTGTGATTATGAGACAGCCCTGACCCTCTAATTGCGATCTTTGTGTGATCCCTGCTGAGGCGGCGTATCGGTCGCCCGCCCCAATTAGGATGCCATAGCTTTCTTATCTCTGTGTCTCGATTCAATTGGAAATCGGCTATCTCTCTCCTTCTCGTTGGTTGGTGGTGTTGTTGTGATGGCTCATGTTATTTAAAGGCTTAATTACACGACCATGTCTGGCAGCCATTTTCTGACTATGTTAACCACGAATTTCATGAGAGACACAGAGAGGCATAAGGATGTGAACAGATTATAGATTGTAACCCTATTTCATTTTTGAGGGGCGCTAGCCCCTTCTATGTCCAGCTTTGAGGGTGTGTGTATGTAAACACAAACATTGTCCTAACACAAACATTGAATGCCATTGACAATGAATGGCCAGCTTTGAGTGTTTGTGCAAACACAAAAATTGTGTAAACACAAATTGAAGACAAAAGTGAGGACGCAAATTGTGATTGGCCGGAATGAGATGATGTATGATGATAAGAGCACCCCTCACTTCACACAGGTGTGATTTTTATGTTGTCTCTCTTGTTTCTGTGATTTGTAATCACTCTTGCGGAGTATATGTTGCGTATTGCATAAAAAAAAAGTCACACCCGTGTGAAGTGAGGGGCGCTCTTGTCGTCGTACATCATCCAATAAATGTATATACTTCTTCATGAATTAATTTGTCAACTTATGTTATTCATTATCTTTTAACCATGATACAAAATGTTTAAAAAAAAACCTCATCCTTTCACCATGATCATGTAAGGTGACAACTGAATTGTGATAGGTTAGCCGATTTGCTCGTCTACATAATGTAAATTTTCCTTTCATTGTCAATGGCATTTAATGTTTGTGTTGCCACAAATGTATGTCATATTCCAGGCATTCCAGGCCCATATGACGGCAGTCACGGCACCGAGTGCTGCGCTACGAGCTTGTAGATCTGCTATTTTTTAAAATCATGAAAATGTGGCGCAAATCTTTGAATATAATTTATATTCTTTCAGAGCGAACGTTTTTAACAAATCTTTGCTTCTGGGGGGTGCCTGGAACAACATATTTTCAGATGGGGGTCCGCGGCCAAATACAGATAGTTTTGGGGGTCCTTGACATGAAAATGTTTTTCAGAAAACTGTCTTGATTTAGAAGGCCTAAATGGGTTAATGTTATTATTAGAGTTAATTATTATTATTAGAGTTATGCCCGGGACACACAGACAAACATACTGCCTACAGGGCAAAAAAAGGGTATAAATAATAAAAGTAAAAATCATGGGGATATCCCCGAACGGGTATGGACTAGTAAAATATTCCTTGCAGACTCGCACCAGATCAGCCCTATAGCTACTTTTCTAAATTTGTCGTTACATCAACTGTCCTTCATATTAGGTAAAAAAAATTATTCAATGTTAATGTTGTACATTGATATAATGCAAGTATATAGCTGATTGTCTGATTGAGATGCTGATTGAGAAATGAGACATTTTTTATGAGACTGTGTTGTCCTTTTGGGTACATGTACAGTACACTATTGTCACCAAATGGGGGCAGCATCAGGCCTCGCTCATACGCAGCCAGGCCTATGAAAACGAGCCCAAGTCCAGTAATAATGTAATATGACCTCAAACTAATTGAAAAAAAAAAAAAAACTCAGCTGATTTTGTATCTTCAATATATCCTGAATAACAGAAAAAAGTTGCCTGGAATTGTCTGAGGGTAAAGTTTAGAAAATGGCCTGTACAGTAGCCTATGGCCATAGACATCCTATATAAGGCAAATATTGTCTAGATTTCCTTTCGCTTTAAGTAGCAAGTGACATTCTGCTGAATCCATTCCAAGCATTAGTTTTGCATAAAAACACTCATTGGGCTAAATTTGGCCAGAGCCTAAAGTAATGCTTGGAATGGATTCAGCATCATGAAAACCCCCTAGTTTGACATGTCACGTGCTACTTAAAGCAAAAGAAAATCTAGAAAATATTTGCCTTATACTGTATATAGGATGTCTATATGGTGGCCATACTGTACAGGCCGTTTAACACTTTCCCCTCAGACTTTTGAGTGGTGCAACCACTCCAAGGAACAGCAATGTCCGTGTTAACCTATGTGTTAACCTATTGTGCCAGAAACAGAGAGAGAGAGAGATAGTGCACCACTCAGTTGTGATTTTTTTCTGTTATTCAGGATATATTGAAGTTACAAAATCAGCTGAGTTTGGTTTTTTTGCAATTAGTTTGAGGTTGATCCTGTATTTTCCATAGATTTCCTGTGACATCATCATACCCAGAAGTTATGCAGGAATGCCTACTGAGTGGCAAAATACTTTCTGGCCTTGACAGCCCACACATCCAAACAGAAAAGTCCTATCTGATTGTGTTAAAACGAAGTTAAACGACGTTAAACTCACTTTGCCACTCGATTTTTGCCATTCACTTTATGCATGTGCATACCCTCTATTTGAAAATAGCCGATCTACAAGCTCCCAACACTAATGGGAGCTTGTCGATTGGACATAGAGACCTTGAAAGTGAAATATATATAAGAACTACAATTTCAAAACATGCCCAAAGCTTTTAGCAACTATACAGGAAAAACAAGCCCATGCAAACAGTGAATTACCTGTTGGTGCCCGTCAGGTGGAAAGCTCACACGTCCCAAACTCACATGTCCCAAACTTGCAGATTCAAATTCAATAGCTAAAGTGGGCAGATCTACAAGCTGTGTCTTCTGTGCCACATTTTGAGCTTGATGAATGACACTGTAGTATGAACAAGCAGCACTTGCCACCTGCCCAGTGGCAAAACTACAATGGTATTATTGTGCTTGACTGACCAGTCAACTGGCCTGACTCCCAAAGAGAATGTTTTAAGTGCAATGAATCTAGATCAATGAAAGTTTCACATTTTGAAATATTAAATACAAAACTTTTCCATGACATTTAACTTTTCTGAGCAGGATCTGTGCAAGGTTTTCCACCCGATGTAACATTATTGCAGAAGCAGGATGTCAGGACTACATGTTTGTGTTGTGTACAAGTATGACTTGTGGACAAGAGTTTGGTAAAGACCAAGGGATCAACAGTACTGGCTGAGAATTTGGTTTGATTGTGATTTGAGCTCAAATTAAACTACGACATTTGAACTATGACGAGCGGCTTAATCTCAACGCAACCACGCTTAACGCGCGTTGTTCACCCTGTAGATACATTATTATGATTATCTTGAAGTCGATTTGACGAAACTTTCCAATTCTCATTATTATGTTAGTCAACCTGCCGATACGAACCCGTGGACACCCTCCTTCCCATAAGCGATATAAGCGACGGCCCTACTTTGTCTACTTTCTCACAAAGGTCAAATTCCAGTCTTTTTGGTGACCTTTCACATTTCTAAAGGTCGTAGAAAATCGAGACCTAGACCATTAGATTCAGAATCCTCGAAATATGGAGGAGGAGGGGTTAAAACAAACACACACATATAGTTTTCTGAAGCTTTTATCCCAAAGGTTTTTGACTGGGATGTTGCCAGATTGGGTGAGATAAGCAGCCAGGTCTATGAAAACAAGCCCAAAAGAAGCGACTAGGGCAGCTATTTAGCCGATCTACAAGCTCACAGTGAGCTTGTACATCTGCTATTATTATACAAATAACAATCTTGGGGGGAAAACAAGTGACAAATGTGGAATATGTTTGAATGAAACATTTTAACAACACAAATCTGATATGGGGGTCCCAGTCCCTGGCACAAACCTACATTTTTTGATGTAGGGTTCTTGGACAATACATAATTCTGGGGGTCCTTGACATGGAAATGTGTGAGAAGGTGCAGACATTTTGGGACTGTGTTCACCAGAATCTGGAGAAAATTATGGGATATAACATCATTCGTGACCCCTGTAGTTTATACCTTGGACTGACATCAGAGGGCATACTAGGACATGAGGACTTATACCTGTTCAGAATATTGCTAATAGCAGCTAAGAAAGCCATCACGAGGAGATGGTTGAAAGCAGACCCTCCTAGAGAGGAACACTGGATGGAAATGATTGAACAAATTAACACATTAACAACTCATACTCATAATCTGAGGACCATGGCGGGGCTATTTGAAAAACGTTGGGAAAAATGGCATTTATACAAGAGTGAATAGTGGGTACGTTACCCCCCTTTTTTTGTTTTCCTATGTGTCCTTGCTTTGTGTCCTTTGTGACCTATGTCTCATTTGTTGTTTGGGGGAAAAAAACTAAGAAAAAAAAAAAGCTTCTGTAGTTACTGCATCTATAGCCCACTAGGTGGCGACATGGTTCTATCAAAGAGACCAAGTTTTCTATGCCCACTTTCAATGGACTGGCAAAAGCTCACTCACTACCTGAAATGTAAAAAAATGTTAACACAAGCAGGAGTCATCTTTTGTAGATTAGAATGAAATGACTGCACAATTAAAGCGGTCTATAGTATAGACTAGTGGAGGTTCCTAAAAAATCCCCACTGGATCTACGACGTGAATGATTCCTTGAATCCTTATTACTAATATTCAGAATTAATACCAATGATTAAGCACTAGGTAGGAGTTAAATCTCAACTTGAAAGACATGTGAACGATCAGGCACCCTTTGTGTTACAGCCTGGGATAATTAATCAGTTAACCTTTGTTACTAGGCAGACTCTGTGACCACCACCACCCCTATCAAATTGTTCTCTGGATCCCTGATGAATATTCCATTAATCATTTCCCATATTTGCTTTGGATAACTTCAGTGATACATGAAATTGCAACAGTATGTGTGCAAACACAAGGCAACGTACAACACGGAACAGCTGGCTGCATGTAATAGCACACTGTCTGCAGCACACATGCAGCTACGAAAACAAACCTGTGTGATTTGTAAGCACGGTTTTATTGGCACACATAATGGTAAAGCATACATACCAGACATCAGATATGACACTAAACGCCTCTGCTATATAATGTACAAATGGTGTCTAATACCAGGGCTCAAACATATTTAGAAATGTGTTCGCCTTTCCTTACAAATGCACAAATAAATACCCAGAGGATCCAAATGTATAAAGACATCCCGCCTTTTGTCTTCTCGTCCATTTTTCCAACAAAAGTCCAACCAAAGATCAGGGATCAATTCAATGAAGGGTTTAAAGAACCCTTAACACACAACCCAGGGATTTCAAAGTGTTTCTGTAGAACTGTAGGGGGCGCTGCTGGGCTTTAAGCCATGTGTTGGGTTTTTTGGGTTGATTAATGGGCTATAATTTATTTCACTACTTGTTAAACATCCTCTTATGATCAGAGAATAATCTTGAAATAAGTGCATCAGGGTACAGTACTAATAATAGAATAATAGTCGATAAGACTTTGGCATATCTGCTGTAGTTATTGAACTGTAAAGGATCAGGTAAATTCCAGACACAAGTAGTGCCTTTCTTTTCTTTTGTTTTTGATGTATATAAACCAGCATCCAAATCACCCTACAGAAATATGAAACTCCTGATTAAAAAAAAAAAAAAAAAGTAAAGAACAACAGCTGCCATATTATACCCCGAATGGTTTCAGTGGCTCATTTACATTGGCTAAAATAGGTTCCCCCCCCAACCTCTATTTACAGAACTTAAAAACCTTGTAACAGTGTTCCCAAACCGATCGACCAAAGGACTTGGACTATGTGTTTTTTTTCTCCAAAAGTACATATCTCAAATTAAAAAGTATCTTCATATAAAATCATGCAAGGGGGAAAAAAGCTTCGGTATCCGTTTGGGAGTAGGTCGTTAAAGGGAGAGAAGTCAAATTGTCGAGGAGCGGGAAGGAATAAAATCAATGTTATAATCAATGCGTATGCATGACAGCAAAGTTCACATAATACTGATTGGCGGGAATTACAATGTGACTGCAAGGGATTCTGAGAGAAGCAAAACAAATACCAACAGACTGCAAACACAATTGAAGAGGTTTGCATGAAATCACAATCTGTGACGACTGCAGCTATTTGGAAAACAAAAACGGAAAAAAAAAAATCCAACAAATCCCCGGACACGGCTTTCTCTTGTTTGAAAGGAGTCCACAGCGGTGGTGTGGGGTTGGTTCATTTCCTTTTAATTGGAAATGGAAATAAACAGTAACAGCAGAAATCAACCAAACAGCCAACTTGAATTTCCAATAAAAATGCAAATGCCTCAGACAAGGGTTTGGTCGCCTTCACATCGTGGGTTTAGGTGGCTCCTATTGGCCGTAGGAGGAACATCTCACCTTCTTTGGGTCGAGTCTGCTGTTCGCAAAATACCTGTTTTTTTGTACTTCCAGTCGAGTGATGACTTGTGACCTTGCAGGTCAACCAATCACATCCGTGTTAACCACAAGAGGCCAAGTTCACTTTGACCGTCCACTGAAGACAGCTATATGACCTCACTTCTTCTGACCGTCCACTGAAGACAGCTATATGACCTCACGTCTTCTGCATTTTCGAGGAAACGGCCATGCCATTTTTTTTCTTTTATTTTTTTACATAATTGTTTTTTTTATTTTTTTATTTTTTTTACATAAGTGTTGCATACGAGCTTGTATGCATGTCTCTGAAAAGCAAAAAGTAGTCTTTGACGTATATGGATATTGCTGTGCAATGCCATCAGTTCCCGGGTTATTCCATAAAGATGGTACAGCAAGAAGGAGGAGGAGGAGGAGGAGAAGAAGAGGGAGGAAACGTCCCCGGGGACATATGGTGAGGCGGAGTTTTGCAGATGTTTCCATTCATCCTGTCCCCAACATTATCAATTTGATGCCATCCTAGTGGGTGCATGGCAACAAAAAAAAAAGCTCAAGTCCATGTGGTGAAGAAGGGTGAAGCCTCACTCACACCGAAGACACACTTGTGTCCTGTGTCTTCTATGTGTCATGGCCGCCTCAATGCATTTCCAATGGGAGTCACATGGTTTCATGACACAACCTTGTTGCATGGCTGTCTTCTGCCCTCCCCCCATGCAACAAGGTTGTGTCTTCAAACCATGTGACTCCCATTGGAAATGCATTGAGGCGGCCATGACACACAGAAGACACAGGTGTGTCTTAGGCCTCACTCACACTGTTGCAACATGCATACAACATTTGTCTTGTGTCTTGTCCGTGTTTAATGGCCGCCCCAATGCATTTCCAATGGAAGTCACATGGTTTGACAAACCATTTTAGTTTGATGAATGTGTTGTCAAACCATGTGACTTCTATTGGAAATGCATTGGGGCAGCCATTAAACACGGACAAGACACAAGACAAATGTATGCATGTTGCAACAGTGTGAGTGAGGCCTTAGGTGTGAGTGAGGCCTATCTCATTGTTGTCTTCTTTAGTGTTCTTTTGTTGTTGTTGTTTGTTGTTGTTGTGTTTTACTACTGTGACTGCTGCGGCGCTGTGCTCTCGGGCTTGGTGTCCTGGTTGGGGGGCGGGGGAGGCTTGGTGCCCCAGGGGCTGTTGTTGTTGTTGTTGTTGTTCCCCAGCGCCGGAGAGCTGGTGAAGTCGTCGTCGTCGTCGAGGCCATTGGTGGCGTCGTACTGAGTGTTCTCCAATCGCGTGATCAGACGCTCGTCCTCGTCGCCGAACTCTCCGCCCATCAGTGTGGGCTCACCCACCACCATCACGTCCTATACAGAAAGAAAGATAAAAAAAGCAAATGGCCCAATTCACTGCCAGGAAATACGAGGATAATTACATTCCTATACCTGTGGATATTCTTGCTTGTTCACTCTTTTAACCCATGATTTAGACCTGAAAACGATTCTAAAAATGTCTCCTAAATCATGACAGTTTTCTGAAAAACCTATATGTTTCTATGTGTCAGTGGTTCTCAAATAAAACCATTTCGTGTCAAGGAGCCCCAGAATTAGGCTATACTGTATATGTATTTGGCCCGCTGACCCCCATCTCAAAATATGTTGTTCCAGGGACTTCGCCCCCAGAAGCAAAGATTTGAGTTAAAAAACGTTTGTCAATAATGCTTAAAACACCAAAAGTGGTTCCCGCCCAGAATGGGTTAAAAAAAAGGATGGTCCCCAACCCAGCCACCGTGTGTCTAGTTTGGGAAGACACATAATTGTGTTGCTTTGCATCACGCATTATTGTATAAATTGTGTTGAAAATGTTTAAGATTGTGTGTCAAACCAAAGTGTGCAAGGGAATGTGTTGACAGAATGTACACAAATCTTAATAGATTTATGAACTCTGACATTCATCTCTTTATCTCATTGCTGTATGTAATTAAATGAGCAACATTGACCAAATAAATGTTACAATTCCAATTGCTTCTAAAAACCATTTATCATTTTGTTTTCGATGCTGATAAGGCTTTTATAGACGTATCTATTTCACTACATTTACCCATATATATTCACTTTCTCTCTTATTAATCTCAGAAATGGCCATGATTTATCTCGTATACTGTAGATATGTACTGTCATTTCTAAAATTTGTCTTATTTAGACAAAAGGTCTTTAAAATAAAATTGCTCAAATTGGAATGATTACACTACTCTACCTGACATCTACATAATCTACTCTCACGCACATACGCACGCACGCACGCACGCACGCACGCACGCACGCACGCACGCACGCACGCACGCACGCACGCACGCACGCACGCACGCACGCACACACACACACACACACATGTTCATGTATGACTGAAACATACATCTCCGCGTCGCCCGGGGCTAAATGCTTTCCCCACATCTCTATCTTTCACTCGTAATCCTAAAACATCCTACAACCAAGATCCATGATTGATAACCCAAACAACCCGAAAGAGAATCACTATATATCTATAGGCTAAGTGACTACAAAGCTACAGTATAGCTAATGTCAAAGGCTTAACTCAATCCCTTGCTGTATGTTTTTCAAACGCCTGGGGGGGGGTGCTCCTATCTGTACAGTACAGCTGACCCCTCTCATACTGTAGCCCTCGGCCCAGCCCAACCTCCCTGTCCACTCATATCAATAGCCATCATGTAGGACAGGGGTTCTCAACCCGTGGGTCGCGACCCCTCAGGGGGTCGCCAAATTATTTTAGGGGGTCCCCAAATTATTTTCAAAAAAAGAAAAAGAAAAAGATTTTCTTTTTTAAAAAAAATTCCAGGATTTTTCAAAAATAGCAGACCTACAAGCTCGTAGCGCGCCACTCGGTGGCGCGCTATGAACTTGTAGATCTGCTATTTTTCAATAGCTAAATTATAACATAATGCTTAAAACACCAAAAGGGGTTCCCGCCCAAAATGGGTTAAGGTTATTGTAGCAGTCAATTTATATTGGTGGTCGGGAGGGGGCGGGGCGGGGGTCCCGAGACATTGCCAAAGCATTTCCGGGGGTCCCCGGCCAAAAACGTTGAGAACCCCTGATGTAGGACATAATTTACTTAAGTAAACGTACTTAATCACTGGTGGTGGAAAGTAATTAAGTAAGCCTACGTTTACTTACAAGTATAAATGCAGAGGTATACTTTACTTACTGTACTTTACTTGAGTGTGTCCAGATTCCAATTAATTTACTTCTACTCCACTACATCTCAGATCCAAATATTGTACTTTTGACTCCACTACATTCTAATGTCTAATGTCTGTTGTGTGTATCGTGCTACTGTACAGTAGACCCTGACGTCCCTTAATCGTACTATATGTCCAAAACCGTTATTTTTCAGCCACGGAAAATGCATCCAAGGAAGTTACCATTTAGTCATTTAGTTTTTGTAACATTTTTGGGCATGTCATTATAGACAGAATATATCTTCTTCTTATATAGGGCTAAAATAGGGCTTTCATGCACATGGAAAAAAATAACATACAAATATGAAATATGGGGGAGCATTTTCTGCTTTCTGGCCTGACTGTAACGATATGGAAATGTATTGCTACATTAGTTATCATTACATTATATCAATATTTAAACCACTGTCACCGAGACAAACGCCTCGTTCATTTTGCCGTCCTCGCTGTGCAAAGTGATTAGGATTCAGATGGGCAACAACAACAGGGGGAGTGACACTTTTGTGAATTCGCACGATGATCGATAAGCTGTGAAACGTGGGCATGTCGCGCTGTCAATAACACGACGGTTTATGTTTTTATCAATCTATAAAATGTCATCTATCTTCCCCCGCGACTCGCCTCTGCCTATAGCGGCCTTACAACGCTCCACAGTGAACCTGGGGTAGGTTAAATGGAGCACACGCTTCACCGACCATGTGTGTCAATGCTGGGTGGCTTGGGAGCTCTCGCTCGCTGTTCATCCATCTCCTCCTCAGCCTGCACGGGCAGCGACACGCGCACCCACAAAACGCGCGCACGCACGCACGCACGCACGCACGCACGCAAGCGCGCACATGCAAACTCCACTCAATGCACGGCCATGCCAGTGTCATAGAAAACAAACAAAATGATAAAAGATATACACAATAACTTTTATCACACAATAACAAATGCATGCAAAAAAGTACACGTGGTGCATATTATGCACACTTGAAGATCAGCGCCACCAATAGGGAAGGCTGTGGTTTATCCAGATCGCTCTCTCTCTCAGGCCCCTCCAACGACCACCACCACCACCGCCGGCACACCCCAGTACGCCTTAATCAGCCTAATTAATTTAGGTGAGCTTTTCCCACTAAATGACAATATCCACACTGATTTGTCAATTTGCATAGCTAATTAAGTCATTAGCTAAAAAACGCGCTTGATTGCCAACATCCCTTGCATTCACCATCTGTTCCTGTGAGAGGGAGCCTGTCAACCTATACCTCTCTGGCCAACACTGAAGCAGCAAAACAATTATATATATATATACACCTGTATATATTATAATATAATATAATATAAGAAATTCCCCTCCAATGGCAAACAGCTGTTGGCTAGCCACGAGACCAAGGGAGGCTCTAATTGTGATCTAATTAATGGCGTCTATACTCGACGTCTACTCATCTTGTTAGCGGAACTGGCGAGGCCTTGAATGGCACTGAACTCGCGATGATGATCAATGCTGTGTTTTCACTGCAGGGTTGAAAGCAGCCATCGTTAGCTTATACAGAGATTAGCCACGAGATGAGAGTGTTTCTCCTGTGGGATCCTAATGAGGACACAGTGGGACCTAATCCAGATTAAATGAAGGGATGAGGAGTTCTGTTGGGGGGGTGTTGGGGGGTCCGGACTGACTGACACACACACACATGCACACACACATGCACACGAGCATGTCATCGTTGCTGTCGGGAAGAAACCTCTTATTTCCATGTTTTTACTTTTTGTGTTTTTTCGTAAGGGAAACTTTATATATACTGTATATGTTAATGACGTTTAGAAGATTTAGAACACTTTCCTGGGGGTCTTTATGTGTGTAATATGTGGTTTTAGATATTTTAGATATTAGCAGTGAGCCCAGTGTCTCTGATGTATAGAGTAATAAAAGGATAGAGACTGAACCGGAGCGATAGCCCACCAAATTTTGGTGGTCAAATGCGGAAGTGCAACCGAGCGCTCAATGTTAAAGCCCAGCTGCACGGGGTTTCCTCGTCATGAATCCACGGGTCCGCCTGCAGTTCACGCTCCAACCACTAGGGCCGAGTGCTTCAACGCTGGAGAGCCTCACTGGGGGCTTGCTCTGATGTCATGGGATGACATGTCATGTTGATGACATGTCTCAGTAAAACAGCCCCTCCCCCTATCCACAAGGAGGAGCAGTGCACCAAAGCATTATGGGAATTGTAGTCCAGGAAGGAAGTGAGCCCAGCTTGTCCATGACATCAGAGACATTGGGCTCACTGCTAAAATAAAAAATATCTAAAACCACATATTACACACATAAAGACCCCTAGGAAAGTGTTCTAAATCTTCTAAACATCATAAACATAATTGTTTTTCGCAAAAAGGGTGAAGTGTCCCTTTAATTAACGGTCCATACTAGACCATCACACAAAAGTATCAAGAGTAGCAGAGCAAGTAAGCTGGAAACACGATGTGAAGTGCGGCGTTTTGAGCTTGTAGATCTGCTATTCTGCCACTTTTGAATTTAACCCCTTTTGGTGTTTTAAGCATTATGTTATACTTTAGCTTTTGAAAAATAGCAGATCTACAACCTCATAGCGCGGCACCGAGTGCCGCGCTACGAGCTTGTAGGTCTGCTATTTTTGAAAAATCATGAAAATGTGGCACAAATCGTTAAATATATATTCTTTCAGAGCGAACGTTTTTAACTCAAATCTTTGCTTCTGGGGGGTCCTTGGAACAACATCATTTTCAGATGGGGTTCTGCGGCCAATTACATATATTTTTTGGGTTCCATGACATGAAATATTGAGCACCACTGATGAAGAAACCTGGGTATTTCAGAAAACTGTCAGCATTTTTTTCCCCGACGTAATAGGTTAAATCCAGAAAAGTAACCGTTTGGACATGTGAGGTTTCCTCCCGACAGAGACCATGTGTTCACGTGCCTGATTTATCCTTTGTTGCACATTGCGTTGCGCTCTGAAAATAGACGATTTACAAGCTCAAGTGCGATATGAGCTTGCAGATTGGCTATTTATGGTGTACAATACACCTGCATGTAACTAACCAAAATCTGGCTTAAGCCCAAATATGCACGCGCGCACACATACAAACACACACACACACACACACACACACACACACACACACACACACACACACACACACACACACACACACACACACACACACACACACACACACACACACACACACACACACACACACGCACACACACAGCTGCCTACAATAGGAATTACACATTTTGATTTAAAGGATGCAGAAACAGGTTGCCATTCTATTCTATATAAATGTCCAATTGTCCATGTTATACTTTTAAAATGTAATTTATTTTTCACCCAGAACACATCACATCACATGCCTGAAGAAGGTCTATCTATGTGACCGAAACGTTGCTTGTGCAAGCTGTGCAAACTATCCTATTAGTACACACACACACACACACACACACACACACACACACACACACACACACACACACACACACACACACACACACACACACACACACACACACACACACACACACACACACACACACACACACACACACACACACACACACACAATATAACAATTTCAGCCAGTCACCACTAGAGGTCACTGTTTAACACTGTACGAGGCATCAATCCCCTCCTCCTCCTCCTCCTTCAGCCCCCCCCCCCCTTCTCCCTGTAACGTCCCCCCCCCACCCCCCCACCCCCCACCCACACACACACACACAGCCCACCCCCCCCCCCCCCACCCCCACCCCCGTGCGAGAGTCCACTCTTCTTATTGTCATTGGACTCACGTAGGCTTGGTGCCGAGCCACAAAACGAAACGAACAACTTCTCAGACAAAGACAGCAGAGCAGCGTAACACATGTACCCACAGCGTGGAACACCACGAGGCACGCTGCCCTGTCTCACAGAGCTGTGCCAAACAGCAAGGGGACCGGGGGGACGGGAAGGGACGGGATGGGGCGCTTAGGGGTTAAAGCCCCAATATATATTTTTTAACCCATTTAAACCTGAGACCAGATTCTATACAAAAATATCTTCTAAATCCTAAAAGTTTTCTGAAAAACCCTATGTTTCCATGTATGTCAGTGATTCTCAAACTATTTCATGTCAAGGACCCCCAAAAAGTATATGTAATTGGCCCGCAGACCCCCCATTTGAAAATATGTAGTTCCAGGCAGGGACCCCCCCCCCCCCTCTCCACCCCCCCTATTCAAAGATATCCACCACAATTTCACGATTTTTGAAAAATAGCAGATCTACAAGCTCTGCTATTATTCAATAGCTAGCAAGTATAACATAATGCTTTAAAACACCAAAAGGGGTTGCCGTCCTGAATGGGATAAAACCTCGTTGTACGACTGTGTGCGTCGCTTAAAAAAACCAACTAAATGCAAACCGACAAACAAACAAACAAACAAAATATAATAAGGTTTTTTGCGAGCGCCATCGTGGTTGTATAATGAAGTATAAAATGAGGCTTTATAGGGTGGTTGGGGGTCTTGGGGGGGGGGGGGGGGGGGCATAGGGCAAAAAGAAAAAAAAATATTGGAAAGGAGTGTGTGTGTGTGTGTGTGTGTGTGTGTGTGTGTGTGTGTGTGTGTGTGTGTGTGTGTGTGTGTGTGTGTGTGTGTGTGTGCGTGCGTGTGTGTCTGCATACAGCATACTGTATCGGTGGTAATGAGAGATGGCACGGAGCCAACGTCTTCCAGAGAGAAAACAACAGTTTGTGTGTGTGCGTGTGTGCGTGTGTGCGTGTGCCTGTGCGTGTGTGAGAGAGAGAGAGAGAGAGAGAGAGAGAGAGAGAGAGAGAGAGAGAGAGAGAGAGAGAGAAAGAAGAGAGAGAGACATTTGGCACACGTTTGAAAAAGAGAGAGGGACAAAAGAACTGTAGAAAGAGAGGAAGACAGAACTAACCGTGGGACAGGAATGCGGGCGTCGTCATGTTCCTTGGACGAAAACCGAGTCATTTTACGACAACGTATAAATAAAATGATTGGTCTATAAGCGGCAGCAGCAGTGCTATGCATGTGTATATACGGTATATAGCTCTTACTATATGGTTCGGAGTACAGTAACAGCCTCTCCAGAGCTGTGTAGGCTTATCTGTGCCAGGCCTACACTGTGTCTATGATATGACGTTACAGAAACTATAGTAAAATACGCACATCACTTTATGGAGGTGCTGGGTTCAAAAAGTGACATATGAAAAGAGAAGGGAACCCGCACACTCATATGCTCCAAAAGATACATTTATTGACGACGTCAATCGAACCACCTGTAATCGCCTGTAAATGAGATACAGGCGATTGAAAGAAAAATAGAATGGGTGATTATGGCCACGATGATTTTAATGCCGCGATCCTGTGTTATTGAGAGCACCAGCTAGCAACCCGATGCTAACGCGCTATGAAAGCGCAATTGCCATTGATCTACGGCAATGGCGTTGAGGGTTATGTTAACACAATCAGCGCCGGGATTTCATTCAAAATAGAAGCTCGGGGTGCCGGGAAGATATGGCCGCTTTTACTCTGCCTTTCTTTGTGAACGGAAAAACAGGGAAGTGAACGACAACGCGCATGCGCGAAAGAGCAAGGAGTATATGGTGCAGAGGGAGAGGCCAACTCAAAATAAAAAATAAAATAAAAATCAGAATATTTTTCAATGAAAATGCGCTATAGGACGTGCCGTCGGTTGGATTAGCTATGACGTTCCCACACATCGTACAGTCTCTAAATGGGTTAAAGATGGAGTGCCACAATTTTTTTCCACCCTAAAACATGATCATCAGGTATTATTATAATATAAGGAGGAAGAACTTTTTCCAAAAAGTGTACAGTATTTGTTAAAATCATGCTTTTATGTGGACACGCCCACCAGTTCATTAAGTATGCCTGGTTTGCCTGCATGGTGGGTGGTGATGGGTGGTGATCCACCTGAACTGAAGCCGCACCCACAGCTGTAGTTGTATGATAAAGGGGGGAGGGGTTAGGGGAGGGGCTGATAGTGTGATGTCACTATATTACTGTTTATTTCATTGGCCCGTCTGACTGTCAAGGGTTCAGCCTCCAGGAAGAAACCCTAAATACAAAGTTAATAGAGCGTCGCAGTCCCGCCCCCTACCCTGGACCAGGAAATGAATCCCAATGCATTTTTCCCATAGACATTTCTAAAAGTATTTATTTAAAGACGGTTACGCCGCGGACAAAGCCAACTCGAGTCGTGTCAACTCATGACAACACAAACAATATTTTGGACCAAACAAATCATTTTGTTTTTTCTTCTTTCTAATGATTTGTTCGGCCCAACAAATTGTGTTTGTTGTCATGATTTGTCACGACTCGAGTTGGCTTTGTCCGCGGCGTAAACGTCTTTAAATAAATACTTTCTGAAATGTCTATGAGGAAAATGAACGGAGAATCATTTCCTGGTCCATGGTAGGGGGCGGGACTGCGACGCTCTATAAACCATTGCACATAACAACGACTCCAGGGTGTCTAATGAAGTACGGTCACCTCACAGACACATGAAAAACTGGAAAAATACAAAAATCGTGGCACTCCATCTTTAAGAGTGCCTTGCCTTCCCAGCGCCCCAATAGTACAGTCAATAAAACACACAGTAAAATAGAAAACTACACCCTCCGCAGACAATAGATTACCCCATAGTACAGTCGTCGTAAACCCAGGGGAGTGTGCTGAGCGTGAGCGCGCCCGCCATGCGATGCTCAGCTGGTTAAGTGGCTGTTTAACCTCTTTCTGGGTCAAGAGGCCCGGAGACCCCCAGACAGACAGAGCGCTGACATTAGATATGTATACGTTGGCTGCAGACAGACAGAGCGCTGACATTAGATATGTATACGTTGGCTGCAGACAGACAGAGCGCTGACATTAGATATGTATACGTTGGCTGCAGACAGACAGAGCGCTGACATTAGATATGTATACGTTGGCTGCAGACAGACAGAGCGCTGACATTAGATATGTATACGTTGGCTGCAGACAGACAGAGCGCTGACATTAGATATGTATACGTTGGCTGCAGACAGACAGAGTGCTGACATTAGATATGTATACGTTGGCTGCAGACAGACAGAGCGCTGACATTAGATATGTATACGTTGGCTGCAGACAGACAGAGCGCTGACATTAGATATGTATACGTTGGCTGCAGACAGACAGAGCGCTGACATTAGATATGTATACGTTGGCTGCAGACAGACAGAGCGCTGACATTAGATATGTATACGTTGGCTGCAGACAGACAGAGCGCTGACATTAGATATGTATACGTTGGCTGCAGACAGACAGAGCGCTGACATTAGATATGTATACGTTGGCTGCAGACAGACAGAGAGCGCTGACATTAGATATGTATACGTTGGCTGCAGACAGACAGAGCGCTGACATTAGATATGTATACGTTGGCTGCAGACAGACAGAGCGCTGACATTAGATATGTATACGTTGGCTGCAGACAGACAGAGAGCGCTGACATTAGATATGTATACGTTGGCTGCAGACAGACAGAGCGCTGACATTAGATATGTATACGTTGGCTGCAGACAGACAGAGCGCTGACATTAGATATGTATACGTTGGCTGCAGACAGACAGAGCGCTGACATTAGATATGTATACGTTGGCTGCAGACAGACAGAGCGCTGACATTAGATATGTATACGTTGGCTGCAGACAGACAGAGCGCTGACATTAGATATGTATACGTTGGCTGCAGACAGACAGAGCGCTGACATTAGATATGTATACATTGGCTGCAGACAGACAGAGTGCTGACATTAGATATGTATACGTTGGCTGCAGACAGACAGAGCGCTGACATTAGATATGTATACGTTGGCTGCAGACAGACAGAGTGCTGACATTAGATATGTATACGTTGGCTGCAGACAGACAGAGCGCTGACATTAGATATGTATACGTTGGCTGCAGACAGACAGAGCGCTGACATTAGATATGTATACGTTGGCTGCATGGCACACGGCACGACCAGCCTATATACGTAGACCTGGAGGTTTTTTTTCTATAGATTTGGTCTTTAGTTAATTGTTTTTGATCAATTCTTGATCCTTGTGCGTCTCGTTAGGTTTTAATTATAGGTTTGCTTTTATTTTTCCAACCTTTACTCATCCGGTGAAGGGTTTGCAGAGCATGTGTGGTGCCGCTGTGTGCATGCGCACACATGTTATAGTTAGCACACGCACGCTCACACGCACACACGCTCACACGCACACACGCACACACACACACACACACACACACACACACACACACACACACACACACACACACACGGTTATACTTGCGTGGCCCCTAAAACCTAACCTCTAAATCATGGGTCTAAAACAGGACTTTTTACAGTTACTATCACGCAAAATGTTTGTGTGATAGGTTTCTGTTACTTGCACCCTAACATTCCTATATTCTGGAGAGAGCATTCGCTGAAAATAGCAGATCTACAAGCTCCACAACGTGTATCGCTGCACCGCGTTATTGTCGGCAAAGACATGATTATGTGCAGAGTGAAAAAATAGTAGACGAACTATAGAGCCAATAACGGTCAAGATTACTACTATATATTGAGGGTTTAAGCCATATTTTAGACTTCATAAGTGAAAATAGGTCTAGGAAGCAGATCTACAACACTCACAACGCCTTGCATCGTGACACCCCGAGAGCTTGTAGATCTGCGGTTTTCAATATTATTATATTTGCCTATAATGACCCAAAATGGGGATTGAACGCAGTTTAAAACCGGGAAAGAATCTGTGTAATTTTAAATGTTTATGAATTGGCTCTTAAAAAATATGATATGTCACTTTGTGCAGCGCTATGCGAACTTGCACATCTGCAATTTTTTAACATTTTTGAAGAATCTTGAAAACGTGCGAGAACTACCGATTTAGAAGGCATTGTTTTGTAGAATGGGCCTCAGGTGTTAAAGGGTTAAAAAGAACAGCAGTTTCTCAGCATCAACAAAGTAATGAAATAACAATAGTCAACTTCAAGGGAAAAGGCTCGCTCCACTCAGACAGTCTTTTAAAGCAGGGGTTCTCAACCTGTGGGTCGCGACCCCTCAGGGGGTCCTGAAATTATTTTAGGGGGTCCCCAGATGATTTTTAAAAAAAAAAGTTTTGTTTTGGTTTTATTGTTTTTTAAACTAGTAATAATGGCTGGAAAATGCCAAAAAACGTTGAGAACCCCCTGTTTTAAAGGTCCAGGCATGTGCTGCAGGGTGCAGATTCAAAGAGAACATAATAGACAGAGAATAAAATCCGCAACTCTCAGTCATAGTAAGAGTCCTTATTAAACAAGACTCTTACTATGACTGAGAGTAAGAGACAACAGTCAAACCGGTAGAGGAGGAGGAGGTGCAACATGGCTGATGCTTACAGGTACCTGGCTGGAGAGGCTGAAGTTGGCGGCGGGGCTGCGCTTCTTGCTGGCCGCCGTCCCCACGCTGCTGTTGGCGCTGCTGGCCGAGTTCTTCCGTTTCCTCCTCTTGGTGGTCGTCTGTCGGGCGGGCTCAGCTTTGGCGCGGCCAGCATAGGGGAAAGAGAAAAGCCACGACATAAAGCACGCCGTGCGTACAGAACACACACAGGGACGGGTGGCGGTGGGCGGAGCGAGGGGTAGTTATAACACAGTATGGATGCGCGGCGGCGGCTACGCGTGGTCAATTTCGTGGACTAAAACTATGGTGAAAAATGTCCGTCGACTATCTTTTTTTCACTGACAAAAACGAAATAAAGCTATGACTAAATATACCGTCAACAAATAATGACTAGACCGAAATGTTAGGGAGAAAAGATCTAGTAGAACTAAAAGACAAGTCATTTTAAGTTTGGTTGCGGTCGGGCGCAGTGCTATGAAAATAGCAGATCTACACGCTCACAACGCGTCAAGCCGCAACGTGTTGTGAGCTTGGTGATCGGCTATTTTCAGCATGCAACCAGGCATCACAATGCCATCAAGGCCCGCCAAAATACATTGACTAAATGTGAAATCTAACTTGACTAAAACTAAATGGAAATTTGCTGTCAAGATTAACACTGTGTGGTACGGACAAAAGTCATGCACATGCACACACTTGTGCGTGGAAAATGAAAGGTCACGCACACACGTATTGTACACATGCAAAGGTGCCCCCCCACACACGCACACGCACACACGAACACACGATGTGCTGCACATGCACAAGCGCATCTCGTCTAAAATGATCCATGTTCTGTTTTTCCTTCGGAGGTGGAAATCACATAAGCGTTAACATCTCCCAAGACATGCACTGGTAAGAAGGAACTCCTGTTTCATTTGCATAAATGCTCAACAATGGACCCCGCTGCTCAGCGTAATGTGAATTTGTTAATGATTTTGGTGCCGCTATGCAGAGTGCGGCGCGCCTCAATAGCCTTTGCCAGATTAATCCATTTCGACCTGATACCAGATTCTAATGTCTTCTAAATCGTGATAGTTTTCAGAAAAACGTATGTTTCCATATCAGTTGTTCTCAAACTATTTCATGTCAAGGAGCCCCAGAATTATATGCAATTGGCCGCCGACCCCCATCTGAAAATATGTAGTTCCAGGGACCCCCCAAAAGCAAAGATTTCAGTTAAAAACTCTCTGAAGGAATAAATATTCAAAGATTTGCGTCACATTTTCACGACTTTTCAAAAATAGCAGACCTACAAGCTCGTAGCGCGCCACTCGGTGGCGCGCTATGAGCTTGTAGATCTGCTATTTTTCAATAGCTAAAGTGTAACGTAATGCTTTAAAACACCAAAAGGGGCTCCCGTTCAGAACGGGTTAAAACTAGTCTGCTGAGGCAGAAAGCACCATCCACGTGTCTCTCACTGAATATGCATTGATATTGTATCCGCTCTAGTATCTCTTTGTTGTCGTTACTGTTGTGGCGCTTATTTGTCGAGCGTGACTGCACTATTGCGTTGCACATATATACCTTTTCATCCCTTGCTTTCGGTTTGTGTTTTTTTATTTTGTGCCTTTCAAATGCCCATGTAAATAGCACATGCAATAAACAAAAAACAAATGTGTGTAATGCATCGAACAATGTCTAATTTGGTCTTTGTTATAGTTTTTGGTTGAGCATGCATTGTTGAACGTGCACACTGAAATGTAGTGGTTCACAGTGGTGGAAAGTAACTCTACGTTCATTTACTCCAAGTACTGTACTCAAGTACAACCTTGAGGTTACTTTTGGTAAGCATATTTTAATGCCATTACTTTTGTGCTTTTACCCAAGTAAAGTTTGTGAGTGTTTCTACTATAGGGCTTTCACTTCTAGGGATTTTTACTAGTTGACTAGTTGCCCAGTTTACTAGTCGACTAGTTGTCGACTATTTTTATTTATTTATTTTTTAAATGATATTTGTACATTTAAAAACTGTGTACATTGTTGACTATAATCTCTTTTTTTCTTATCAACTAGTCAACTAGTACCAACAAGGTTGACTAGTGGATTTACTAGTCGACTAGTTGAATAGTCGACTAGTTGCTTAAAGCCCTAGTTTCTACATAGCGAAATTGGTACTTTTGGTAAACTGGGGTAGTTTTTCCACCACTGGTTGGTTGTTCAAGGCATTTGGAGCCTGCTACTGCATCCTAACAGCACTACCCCAAGAAGCAAGACAGGATAAGACCAAAAAGATACCTTTTTTGTGATTTGTGGGAAATATTTCCGTTTTGAAGTTCTGTGGATGTCCAGCTGAAACCGGAGCCAAAGGGTTTATTTTCTACTGAGGGAGTTCACTGGTTTCTAACTGAATAAGAATCAATACAATAAGACAGCATTCACAGCCACTGATAAATACATACTACTTAACTCCATTTAGGCCTGATGTCGAAATAAAACAAAAGTCTTCTAAATCAGTTTTCTGAAATACCCATATTTCTATGTCAGTGGTGCTCAATATTTCATGTCAAGGACCCAAAACATTATAATTATGTAATTGGCCGCCGACCCCCATCTGAAAATATGTTGTTCCAGGGACCCCCCAGAAGCAAAGATTTGAGTTAAAAACGTTCACTCTGTAACAATATATATTGAAAGATTTCAGGCACATTTTCACGGTTTTCTTTTTTTAATAGCAGATCTACAAGCTCGTAGCGCCGCACTCGGTGCTGCGCTACGAGCTTGTATAGATCTGCTATTTTTCAACAGCTAAAGTATAACAAACACCAAAAGGGTGTTCCCGACCAGAATGGGTTAAAACAACTGGGAAAATGTGCTTACAATTTACAATTTAGGCATTTAGCACTATAGCAGACACTCTTAATCCAGAACGATTTACAGTAAGCAAGACGTTTTCCTTGCACATCAAATGCATAGAAATAGTCTAATCTAGGATCATAGGTAAACCAAGAATCTCAACAGCCTAAACAGTATAATATCAAAAAAAGATTGAAACTAAACATACGTACTAGGATGCTAGGTTTACAAATGACATGGCATCTGTCTACATTCTACAATACACACCATGCCTTCTAAATCACATGTGTGCCTTTGCATAAGCCTGCTTAGGTAAAAGATTATTTATTTCCAATTATAAGCTTATACATAATTTCTAAACATGCAATTAAATCATAACTGCATCTACTGTAAAGTGAAAAGCTCCTTCATTAATGGAGTTATGAACTAATGAGGCAGGTTAAGTAGAGATCTTAGCATTCCTTACATCTACAAAATATAATTTCTGCAATACATAATTTATGACTACACGTGTTGCTTCGAAAATGATATGTCTTATAATCTCTTGAGGAGACAAAAAAAAAAGAAAAGAACACGGCTGTGATCTTCAAACAGATGTCTGAAAATGAAATGCATTTCACGAGGTTTCTTACTAATCACACCCAAGGAGATGCTTTCATATTCAATTACGGCAAAACTGGCAACGTACCACTCGTGACACAAACAGAAAACGCCACTGAAAATAGTGAGAGGGGAATCTTGTCGATTATCGTGCGACTCCTGACTCTGACAGACATTTAGGCCTGACGTCGGAAAATAAAAAAAACGTTCGCTCTGAAAGAATATATATTCAAAGATTTGTGCCGCATTTTTACGATTTTTCAAAAATAGCAGACCTACAAGCTCGTAGCGCGCCACTCGGTGGCGCGCTATGAGCTTGTAGATCTGCTATTTTTCAATAGCTAAACTATAACATAATGCTTAGTTAAAACACCAAAAGGGGTTCCCGCCTAGAATGGGTTAACAGGTCTAAGCAAAGAAATGCGGCCTAGAGTCAAACCTTTTCGCCTCAAGGCCCAAAACAGAAATTCGGGATACATTGAAAAAAATGATTATAGCCACACACATTTATATAGCGCTTCACATATTGTAGATTCACCAATTCGCACATACATTCACACACCGATGGCAGAGGAAACCATGCAAGGCACCAACCAGCACATCAGGAGCAATTAGGGGTTCAGAGTCTTGCTCAAGGACACTTCGACACTAACTCTGGGGGAGCCCGGGTTCGAACAGGTAACCTTGCGGTTCCCATCCGGCCACTCTACCCCTGAGCCCCTGCCGCCCCGATGATACCGTGGGATCTACGCCTACTATTTTCACTATTTTAGAAAATTGTTGAAAATGTACTTCTGAAGATCTTTGATCCATTAATACCGGGAAAGCATCCGTGTCATTTTAGATTTCACCGCTTGGCTATTTAAAAAAAAGCAGATCTTCAAGCTCACAGTGCGGCCCTTTTGCACCGTGAGCTGCAAAGCTTGTACTGTACATCTGCTATTTTTCACCAGTTTTGAAAATATGTTTGGGAAGATATGAAATAATTTAGATTTTGTTTTTTTAAACAAATCTTCTCTTCTTCTTTTATAGGAAAGGTTAGAAAACGGCATATTCATCGCATATTCACTTTGGGGTCGCATATGGTTCGCGACCCAAAATGGACCACGAGCCAATGTTCGGGGAAACACTGGTTCAAAGACAATCACTTTTGTTATCCCGGCGTGTTTCCTTCGATGCTCAACCGGTGACGCACTAAAATCACTTCCACTTCCACCCAGAAGGACTTATCGGAGCATAAATGCATGCATGCTTCCTTCCTGAATACACCCAGACCCAGTTTCCAGGTTGAGGAGAAGAATTGAAGGAAAAAGCTTTAAAAAAAAAAATGCCATCAATAACCCATTTAGACCTGAGGACGATTCTACAAAATGTCTTCTAAATCCTGACATGCAGTTTTCTTGAAAAACCCTATGTTTCTATGTCAGTGGTTCAAGGACTCCAAATATATATGACATTGGCCGCTGACCCCCATCTGAAAATATGTTGCTCCAGGGACCTCCCCGAAGCAAAGATTTGAGTTAAAAACATTTGCTCTGAAAGGATATATACTCAAAGATTTGCGCCACATTTTCACGATTTTTCAAAAAATAGCAGAACTACAAGTTCATAGCGATCTACAATAGCGATCTACAAGCTATGAGCTTGTAGATCTGCTATTTTTCAATAGCTGAAGTATAACGTAATGCTTAAAACACCAAAAGGGGTTCCCGCCCAAAATGGGATAAGGAAAAAAAGCACATCTACAGCTGAGCTTTAAAAAAGTTCAATTTTGTTTCATATGAAAACACAGATGGATTACCTGTACCGCAATGACACTCGACAAACAAACAAGAGGATTTCAAACTTTGATTTGGGGTCTGAGTGAAAGGAAACAAGATGGCCTTGATGAATTGTAACCCCTCTGCCCAATCAATATCAAAACTCACCACGGAATAGACTATGACCAACTCACACAGAATCGACTGTTAACACCCTCCGCGCCATTGCCGTAGATCTAGGTCAATTAAAGCCTTTCTCTTATATATTTTTTATGGAGGGACAGACAGTAGGCTGACAGGAAATGGGGAGAGAGATGGGGAGGAAGACATGCAGTAAAGGCCGTCGGGATCGGGAGTCGAACCCGCGGCACACTGCCAGACTGGATTACCAGCCAAGGTGCCTGGACCACTGAGCCATGGCCCAGGCCTAAAGCCTATTTTTTGATACTACGCTTAACGCCATTGCCGTAGATCAATGGAAATTGCGCTTTTATAATGCTTTCGATCGATCAAGCCATAATGCTACTTGCGTTAGCATCGGGTAGCTACCTGTTGTTGTCATGACAATGGATCGCCCATCTTAGATCGCCCTCGCCATAATAATCTGTTTCTTTCAATCGCCTGTATCTCCTATTCCTTGTCCCAGATGGCATTTTTGGTCAAAACAGCGTTTCTTTGATGGCACAGAGCCGACGCTGTGGAGGCCTCCAGTGCCCCGGCATAGACCCATATTGTAAACAACACTTGAACGAGACCCGTTAAACTTACTAGGATATGTCTACTTCCGGAAGTCTGGAAATGTGGCTTTTCGAAATAAGAGCTCAACTGCGAAAAATGCTGGCGTGAATCATTGCCTTTTTCTTTTTTTTTTTTTTTTACTATTTTGTAAAACATTTTTGAATAGTTAAAATGGCCAGTCTACAAGCTCACAACGTGTAGATTGGCTATTCAAAAATGTTTTTCAAAACAGTAAAACAAAATAAGTTTAGGGATAAGGGGTTTAGCGGTGACGAAAATGGAGCCCTAAATATCAAACTGGAAAAGTGCGCTCCTCTATGTGCAGATCCAAGGCCAGGTTGCCTATACCAGGGGTTCTCAACGTTTTTGGCTGGGGACCCCCGGAAATGCTTTGGCCATGTCTCGTGACCCCCGCTTGCTAGAAAAAGAAAGAACATTTGAAAATAATTTGGGGGCAGGCAGGCAGGCAGGCAGGCAGGCTGGCTGGCTGGCTGACTGACTGACTGACTGACTGACTGACTGACTGACTGACTGACTGACTGACTGACTGACAGACAGACTGACTGACTCACTGGAGTGAATACATTAAACCCTTGGCTCGGCCGTTCCGGCCTGGCGGGGGTGTATAACTACACTATTCCTCCATGTGTGCAATTAGCCGTCTGAGAGTACAGAGTATATAGAGCCTTTCTAAAGTACACACAGACCAAGTCTCTTCTTCTACGGTAGTATACTGTATGTCCACCGTGAAAGGAAATGCTTTCTCTTTTTTTTTTCTTTACTTTTTTTTTAAACATGCCTGATGCCCCCTGGGGGGGGGCGCCCGCCGCTGCATTGGCCGGGGTTAGAGAGAGTTGGATCGGCGGGTTTGATTACACCAGCCGCTCTTAATTAAAGCAACCCTGGTCCAAGTCAAAGGCTTTCTGACTGCTGTTGCTTCTTAAAAGACATCTCGTCACACCTCGCCGAACATTGCTGTAATTTGCAGCCTCCCTCTGAAGTGTCCAAAATCCTTGCGCCTTGTCTCTCTCTCTCTCTCTCCCCCCCTCTCTCTCTCTCTCTCTCTCTCTCTCTCTCCCCCCCCCCTCTCTCTCTCTATCTCTCCCCCCCCCCCCCTCTCTCTCTCTCTCTCTCTCTCTCTCTCTCTTGCTCTCGTTTCATAAATTCTATGGCTTAAGACTGCCGAAGAGCCAATTTAAAAACTGGTATCCCCACCAAGAAAACATCCCTTAAAACGTCAATCATGGAGGTGAGAGAGGTCTTATACATGGTTTACGTGTTGAGGCACTGGATCATTTCATATACCTGACAGGTGAACCACTTTGGAAGCATTAAGATTTAAGGTGCATTATTATGACAGCTATTATAGAGAAATGGAAGTGGGGCAATCAAAACATTAGAAGAGCTTTAATTCCAAATTATCCATCATTAGAACCAAAAAAAATAAATGGTACAGCACTCCAAATCGATCATTTTAGAGTTTAGTGCATTAGAAAAAAAAGAAAAAGAAAAAAGAGAAATTAAACCATTTTCAATTAACCTGAAAAATACATTTTATTGCATTAAATTGTAGACAAACAGAATGATAAAACTAACTAAGGTAAAGCCTTAATGTCTTAAACTCTTAATTTGATGAATCTTAGTTAGAGACGGTATAGAGAAGTCTTATTTATAAAGACCGTTGTTATTGCTTACCTGGTGGGGCGACCATCCTCTGCCACTTTTGGAACAGGCATGTTTTGAGGCAGTCCCGGGGGCTGAGGTTGTAGGTCTTGTGACGTGACATGAGCTCCTGCATGGGCTCCAGGATGACGCACAGCTAGAGGAAACAACAAACAAACAAACAAACAAACAAATGAGTGGACAATAATATTACCAGAAACACATTAAATAGCTACTATTAGATTATTAAATAGCTATAGCCTTAAATGACCTTTCCAGCAGTGTTGATTTTGACATCAAATTTAGATTTTTAGTTTTGTAGTCATAGTCTCTTGAATAGTTTTAATTTCGCTTTAGTCACATTTTAGTCACCCGGAATGCTGTTAATGTTAGTCAAGTTTTAGTCAACTAAATATCGTAAGATTTTAGTTGACTAAATCTACAGTTGATTTAGTCGGCTAAATGTGTTTTGGCGTGCCTTGATGCCGCCGTAATGACTGATTTTATACTTGCAACCAAGTGTAAAATGACTTATACTGGATCTCTTGTCCACTAGTCCCTTCCTAACATTTTAGTCTAGTTTTTATTTGTTGACGAAATTGTCAGTATATTTAGTCTTGGTTTTAGTCATCGTATAGCTTAGTTCTCATTTGGTTTCCATCTAGTTTTCCTCCGTGAAAAAAGGTAGTCGACGAACATTTTTCATCTTAGTCGTAGTCGACGAAATCAACACTGCTTTACAGGGTCTGTAACTCTGAAAGTGCACAAATGGAACCAAAATGCACCCTTCGTGGGTTCATTTGGTTCCATTTTGTGCACTCTCAGAGGTTTGGGGGTCCTTGAAAATAAAACAGTTAGAGAACCATGACTGTACTAGTGGACTCCTAACGTGCCGTAGTGTCATAGTAACTCAATGTCATACATATTCTGGAAAAATATGGAGACAATCCAGAGACAGACATTCAGTCATTTGGGAGTTATGAGCAGTGGTGGACAAAGTACTCAATTGTTTTACTTAAGTAAAAGTACCAATACTGCCATTTAGAACTACTTCGTTACAAGTAGAAGTACGGAATTGAACATGTATGTACTTGAGTAAAGTATCGGCATCAAAATGTACTTAAAGTACTAAAAGTAAAAGTACTCATATTGCAGAAAGTCTCATTTCACAAGTAAAAAATGTGTACAAAGTCTATTGAAAATAGCAGATCTACAAGCTCACAATGCGTCGCAATATTTTCAAATGGACAAAATGTATAGGGTTGAAGTGGTTAATGTTTAATTGTAGTGGAGAAAAAGTACAAATTGTGGCTCTGAGATGTAGTGGAGTAGAAGTAAAAGTACTGGAAATTGGAAATACTCAAGTAAAGTACAAATACCTCAAAGTTGTACTTAAGTAAAAGTACTTAGTTACTTTCCACCACTGGTTATGATCAATATAAGAACATTTATAATGTTACGTCAAAAATGTAAAATATGCCACCGACAAGGCCAAGTCTTGCCACAAACACATTTTGTCCGTGTAATAGCACACATTGATGACCCCTGGTTCACTGTTTGGCTGAAAAAAATGTATCTCCATATTTCAACTTTTTATGTAAAAAAGAAAGTATGCTGTTTCATACTTTGTCGTCGTTACAGTATGACAATGTCACACAGATATAGCACAATAATTAGTCTATCTACTGTACAAGCTTGTGTTGGTTTTCTTTACTATTTTGGCTATATAATGACATATACCGAAAATACAAACGCCAGGTTGAAGATCTGTCTTTGGTATGAAGTATTAACAAGCGCTCACAACTAACTGACAGAACATTGGATTTGGAACGTTTGGAACACGGGTTCTTCTTCCATCTCCTGATAAATAAAGGCTGTTGGAGATACTGTACACTTGTACAGTGCAGGGTTACTTTCCACCCAACAATGACAATATTTATTGAGAGAAGATTGGTTCTACAGATTGCCAAATAGAGTTTAAGGTGCTAGTTCTTCTTCCAGCATCACATACTGTCGGTCAGACCGGGGGTGTAGTCTGCCACAAGGGGACCTGGGGGCCGGAATGGCCGTGGGCCCCCTACTCCTCCTAATTAGAGTTGTTCCTATAACAGTATCGGGACAAGGACATCCAAGATACAATCTTTGGGGGGTGTTAAAGCCCCTGCGTCCCCCTGGTAAATTCAGAGCATGGCTTGCTTTGCACTTCCCATTCATTTCCCCCATTTCATCAACAGGCCGAAATGACTTCGTACTTGTTATGGTCTAAGATTTAATTTTGACCTTTCAACATGCAGTGTCTTACTGAAGGGCAATACCAACAACAACAAAGATAACTGTGACGGATCAGAGGGGGAATCCTATCATCGACAATAGAAAAACCAGGGGGCCGGGGCCACCCCCAACCCCCCCCCCCCCCCCCCCACTGTGCTGACTCACCCTTAGCGCCCCCTCCCCCACCCATTTAGTTTGTTCACTGAGTCATGAATAAATATAACAAATAATTTCCGAGCCCGCACGCACGCACGCACGCACGCACGCACGCACGCACGCACGCACGCACGCACGCACGCACGCACGCACGCAAACACACTCTTATCCTTAAATGACTGATGATTCAAGCACATTCCAGGATGCAGCAGAAAGAAAGCAGTGTCCTGTACAGTGTACATAAAGGTCGGTCTCTTAAGCCCTAATAGGCCTACAGGCAATCATTTCACCACAATCTTAATCAATAAAGCTACTGTACGTTGAGTGCTTGTGAGGGTGCAGTACTGTACTTTTCGTACTCACATTATTTACATAATTTAAAGTACACTGCCTTTAACCAGCACGTTCATCGTAAAGCATTCTACGAAGGACATAAATACAGACGCAAATATTAGTAAAACTGCAAAGAGGTAAGATTTTAATAGCTATGTGCACTGCAGGTTGCAACTCAGTGTGTAGTAAAACTGCGCGCACGCACGCACGCACGCACGCACGCACGCACGCACGCACGCACGCACGCACGCACGCACGCACGCACGCACGCACGCACGCACGCACGCACGCACGCACACACGCACGCACGCACGCACGCACGCACGCACGCACGCACAGACGCACACAGTGAGAGGGAAAGAGAGATTGAGAAAGAGGGTGGGAAAGAACTATATTGTTGCTGTCGGGTGGAAACCTTGTATGTCCAAAACTGTTCCTTTTTTTTTATATACAATCATAATTATTTTTTCATAAAGATGTGAGCTTGTAGATATTTTGTGTTTTGTATAGGTACATTTGTGCGACACTCTTGTACGACAAAGTAATTTACGGAGGGGGAAAAAAACCATATGGAGATGCGCGGTTTCTGCATGCCCACGACAGCCACGATATTCAAAGGAATTGCCAGCACTCGCGGAAGAGGGTCCTTTCAGGTACTTTGGTTCATAGCCCATTCTGGGCGGGAACCTCTTAGTGTTTTAAGCATTATGTTATACTTTAGCTATTGAAAAATAGCAGATCTACAAGCTCATAGTGCGGCACCGAGTGCTTGAGAACTTGTAGGTCTGCTATTTTTGAAACATCGTGAAAATGTGCCTCAAATCTTTGAATATATTATTGTTAGAGTGAACATTTTAACTCAAATCTTTGCCTCTGGGGAGGTCCCTGGAACAACATGTTTTCAGATGACATAAGGGTTTTTCAGAAAACTGTCACGTTTTAGAAGACCTTTTTTTGTAATTTCGACGTCAGGCCTAAATGGGATAGGCACGGGCAGCTAACAATAAACGTACGCATTTTGGCACAAAGCTTTTTCTTCAGCGTTAAAGCAAGAGTTATATATATTCCCACACAGCAGCAGCGTTTGCATTGCATAGCTGAAAGCCCCAATAAGCATGAGCTCCAATCTGCAGAAAAGCTCTAAGCCTCCAGAGATGTGTGTGTGCGTGGAAGAAGGGGGAGCCAGGGGTCAGCCGCCCCGTCATCTTCAATTCATCAGGGACAACATAACATCTGGGTAACATTACAATGTGGTTGAGCACCCCACTCCCCACCCTCCCCGCTCCGCACTTGTCTCAACCAGAGGCTAAACATACAAAATGCTCTTCAGTACACGTCAGGACACTAGGGCTACTCCACTTTGCAGCAATCACATCGGAATCAATGTTTCATTGAGAGAAAGTGTGTCCTATAATAGCTGGAGAGTGGCCCGCAGGCCGCGCATGAAGTCCACCGCAACAGTCCTTCAGCAAGGAGCCTTGGAGCGGTACCTACCTACCTATACCAAGTCACAACGGAAAACTTGAATTGGTGGCTGACTGGCCAATTAAAATTCAGGACATACTGTATTATAATCCCAAAATGACAAAATAATAAATAACATAAAGAAACATCGTGTGCAATACGTCACAAAATGCACACGGTCCCAGACTCATTGTGTATAGGCAGGATTATGGATACTGGAAATAGCAATTATAGTATAATATACTGTATATCTAGGATATAGCATTAAATTCTGAGAGAAGACCTTTAAAACACCTTAACCCTTAGAAGAGCAAAGACGCCAATTGGCGTCTTCATCAGAATTCCGTAAATGAGCAATGACGCCAATTGGCGTCTTTCTCTTTTTTGATTAATCTAAACATATTAATATGCTCCGAAGCGCTGTTTAAATTCCTGAGCTTATATTCCAACTACATTACCCAGAAAACCCGTGTCACGTGACACACGTGTACGTGTTGCCATTGGAAGCTGGTCCCACCCCCTGTAAACAGTGGGGGCAGAGGGAGTCTTCATAGTTTTCATTGTTTTGCCTGTTTGCCGTCTCGCCCGAGCGATTTTCTAGCAGAAAAAGTTGAAAGCAGTACTATTTATTTGAGCGAGTTTTGTGGTAGTAGTATTGATCCATACGCGTCCCAGTCGCCTTCTCCAGGCGGAGTAGCCCTGGTCCAGTGCTTACAGCGAGACTCGCTGCTCCCTCCCTCCTTTTTTCATTGTCTCCCCATCGTCGTCCGATGAGCTATACCGGGAAACCATTGAAGAAGACGATCAACCCGGAATGTTTTGAGGTAATCTTATTGTAGAAAATGCCCTTCTATAGTGATCAGAAATCATAAGATGATCGCTACAAATAGATGCTTGGATAATTACTACTACTAGTCAGATCATGACGCCAGAATGACTCACCACGATGGCCCCCAGCCATTAGCCAGCACCGAAGGTGCTGGCTAATGGTGTTGGTCGGTGCATTGGTGCTGGCTAAGGGCTGGAGGGGGGGGTTGGTGTCGATCGGTTGGTTGTTGCAGTACAAATGTATCGTAGCAGGCATGCACGCATGGCAGTACAAGTATTTTATATTGTAGCGTGCCTTATAGGCGATCTGATCTTTAGAGTAATGTTCGCTCCTTTTATTTACTGTCTACAAAGACGGAGAACAAACATGCATCGTTTACTGAAGCAACGCGTGGTTATGATGACGTTGCTACAAGGATCGGAGGGGGGACGGGGAGTGAAGCTAACAGTAGCGTATTATATAAGATCTGTATGACGTTTCATTGACGTCTGAGCTTGCATGATAATTGCATTCATTGTATATTGTATACAATCATGATTGTACATTGTTTAGTGTGTCTCCGTGTGATGATGATGATGACGATGATGTCAGATAGCCTACGTCCCCCCCCCCCCCCAACTGGCTATTGGCCGGGCTGACTACAGCTAAATGTTTATTTTTATATATTTAGAACTGGCATCGGAGGAGGAGGATGATGATGATGATGATGATGATGAAGACGAAGAGTCAAGACTGCGATGGAGTTCTCCGACACTGAACCGGATGCATTCATTCATTTCAGTTGTTGTTTTTTTTTTAAATTTAGCCTACACACACACACACCGTCAAGAACAACTGGAATGCAGTGGTTTGGGGACACTGGGGAGTTTGGGGACAACTGTTTTGTATGTAGGCCTATTTATTTTCTGTAATATTTATTATAATTGTATTATGTTAGTAGTCATAAAAAATAAAAGACAAGCTTTTACAATGAGTTAGACCTGTCATGGCTATTTTGTTCACTAGTCTGAGGTTTATGGTTTGACTAAGCGAGTTTCAACTGTGATTTACTCTGTAACGGTAGATGGTAAGAACCCAATTTTTTTGTTATAATACAGTATACATTCAAGTCTATATTTTGATACATATCATGGGCACAAAGTCATATCAAAACAATGTCCTTGGATGAGTTTTTTATCAAAACTGTTTCTTCACAACAGGTTTTTGAGATACATGCATGAATAGACACGGTACTGGTAAGACTATGTAAACATGGTATATATCAAAATGTGCGTTAGAATGTCTAATTTTACCCCAAAAAAGAATTGAGTTTATATGATGTTCCATTTCAGAGCTAGGGGGACTTTTAGCTGGATAGGTCAGATTGATCATGACTGACCATGCTATTTATAGATGGCAAAATATCTACAGTGGTACATGTGAGAAACTTTTTATTTTATTTTAATTGAACTAGACAACTCACCCTTTAAAATGAGATATTGCATGGCTATGTACGCCCAGCAGAAAAAAAGTTATTTAGAAAATAAAACTTCAACCGGTCATAACTTTTTTTGTTGTCCTAGAAACACTACCCAGTGTAAATGCAGGCTCTTTTAAATGGCTTCCAACACCACAACTAAACATTTTATCAACTCAGTTCATTTTTTTCCTGGAAGCAGACAAGCCAAGCTTTCTCTGAAGGTCTTTCGTTGTCACACATTCACAACAGAGAATTTTCAATAAATCATTCAAAAACGCCATTCTGCCATAGAGAAGTCTAAAAACTATATAGAAATCCATGAAACTCTCAAAGAGTTAAGTGCTGGGCCTATCAAAACACATGCCTGGGTCTCCAGCCAATTATCTCCTCCTTTGTTAAATTGCGGGGGTTCATTTTAACAAACAAGAAAACTAAACTACATTTCATATTTCCAATAACCCATTTTGGGCGGGAACCCCTTTTGGTGTTAGCATTATGTATGCTTTAGCTATTGAAAAATATCAGATCTACAAGCTACGCGCTACGAGCTACACGCTACGAGCTTGTAGGTCTGCTATTTTTGAAAAATCGAAGAACCGCTGACATAGAAACATAGCTTTTTCAGAAAACTGTCAGGATGTAGAAGACATTTTTAGAATCTGATCTCAGGTCAAAATGGGATGAAGTACTATGCACTCAAAATCATATTTGCCTGTACCATAAGGCCAACATAATACATTAGAATTGTAATGTTGCCTATCATTCTACAGGAGGCCAAGGACAGAGGGCGGCAGTGGCTCAGGGATAGAGTGGCCACTTGGGAACAGGAAGGTTCCCGGTTCGATCCCTGTGGGCTCCCCCAGAGTTGTAGTGTCGAAGTGTCCTTGAGCAAGACACTGAACCCCTAATTGCTCCCGATGAGCAGGTTGCTGGTGCCTTGCATGGTTTCCACCGCCGTCTGTGTATGAATGTGTGTGTGAATGGGTGAATGTAATGCACAATCTATGTAAAGCACCTTGGATAAAGGCGCTATATAAATGCACCATTTACCATTTACCGTTGAAGGACAGAGCATGCCCCCGGCTACATCGACAGTGTTGCCAGTGGAGAGTGTGTCAGGGATTACAAGTTCTTTGGCATACACATCACTGAGGACCTCAAATGGGCCACACACACCAGTTAGTGTTGATTTCGTCGATTAAAACTAAGACGAAAAATAGATTAGTCAACTAAAATCCCATGACTACAACTAGACTAACACTAAAACTCCAGGGGACTAAAATGTGACTAAAACTAAATGAAAACTATTCAAAAGACTATGACTAATGACTATGACCAAAAACAACACTGGTTCACGCTGCTGCTGCTGCCGCCACGGCCAGGCAAGCGATACTGATATACCAAAATAAATTCTACTAGTTTACACCTACAGCTACAAAAGATGTAGAGAGACAAGTGCTGAGCCCCACAGGCTATCCTGACAACACAGGCCACAACAGAGCACCAAAGTCTGAGGTCAATATCGGTAGAGGGCGCAAATCCACGGGTTCATGTACTTTTTATTGTCTCCACCAGGCCGAAGGCATGGGGAGAGAGTATGTTTTGCACTCCGTCCGTGCGTGTGTCCGTCCGTCCGGACTGTGTGTGTGTGTGTGTGTCTGTCCGTCTGTGTACAGCTAATCTCCGGCACCGTTAACCCGGTCGATGCCTAATTTTACACACAGACTCCCTGGATGCCAACAATGAACCTCTGTCCCAAATTTTCCAGAATGGCCTGTTATAACGCCACCAGATTTTGTCCAAAAATCCCACAAATCGTTACACAGTATCTCTATAGTCATGTGCTCACGACCGATCTGTCTGATATTTCATATTCAATCCTAATTGGCTAACATTGGCTTTCAAAGTTTGCAGGATTGGCCCGTTTTGAACAAAAAGCCTCAAATCATGAACGCAGCATGCAATTTACGTGAAATATTTCACAGACTTTCCTACTAGGCTGAGGAATATATCCCACCCTTTTCAGATTGGCCTGTTATAGCGCCACCAACAGGTGATTTTTTGCAAAACACATTTTTGGAACAAAATGCCTCAAATCATCCAATTGCCATCCAAGGTGTAAGAAGAAATGCCACCCTTTTCACATTGGCCTATTATAGCGTCACCAGGAGGCCACAACCTGACATGCTCTGGTGGAGACTTTACCTAGTTTGCATTATAATCACCATCGGGGGAGTTTAGATTGCCTCATATAATAACGTGTGTTTGAAAAATAAACATGTCAGCCCGGACGTTTCACTCATATGGGCATGAAGAATCAACTGACTGAGAGAAAACGCTATTGTTACTGCTACTAAATTAGTTACATTTTCGCTAGAAACAGACTGTATCATATATGAGTGACTGACGGTCACAAACGATACAGAGACACCTCCCTGACAATAACGCCCCCATAATGACCCCATGTTATTCTCCATAGAGAAATTACTTCCGTGAACCAGGGGAATCGAGGGGACGAGCAAGTGGCGTCAGGACTTTGGCGCTCTATACAGGATTGCTCTGTGTGTATACTGTAGTTTCTGCTGCACTGCCACTTACAGTAATACCTGTACATTGACATATGTGACCAAATTTGACTGAGGGTCTGCCATTGTTTTTTTTGGATTTTTTTTTTTTTTCATATTAGCTTCAAATTGACATGTTCCCATGACCCACCAGTTTTGGAGATATGGCTTATAGAGTAATGTCTTGCAGAGAAACAGTGAGTTGAGAAAACAGGCTTGAAAGGTTCACTTCTGTGGTCTGTAACATTACACCTAGCTACATGTTTAAGCATTTATTTCATATTTACATGTCGATTTCAGCTCTGACACTTATTTCAGACATGCTCTGGTATGTGAAGAGTCTGCCTGTGCTATTAACTCGTTTTGAAAAATAAAAAGTTTTTCTCCTCTGGTGAAAAGCTGGAATTTGCGCGATGGCAGGCTCTCAGTCAAATCTGGTCACATATGTCTGATATGTCTAATTTATAGGGCTTTTTTTGGTGTTATCCTTTTAGCATTTAACCTTTGACTGTATACTACCTGCACTGTTAACAAACCTCCTAATAAAGTATTAAATCAATCAATGCAGTATTATATAATATGACAATTGTACCATTTGAATTAATTAGGTATCAAATTAGGCTACAAACAATGTACGTTGCGTGGTGCCACTTTGGTGCCTTGGCATGCCCACTATAGTCTTGTCCTCTATTCAAACCAATAATCAAACGCATATTGGAGCCACTACACACGCCTGCCTGTGCCCAATTAGGCAGCAAAAATCGAATAATGCCTCCATGCCGCTTCTCACTCTGTTATATTATGGCACTGGACTGTTGGGATACCATGTGGCTGTAGTGAAGTGAACATCCTTGTAGCAGACTAATCCTGTGCCCCCCCCCCCCCCCTCCTGGCATGGTAATAGTCATCCCCAAGCTCAGCCAACTAGCCCTGGCTCTCGGCCCTGAAAACAAGGGGCTATTTTCAGCCTCAATAGCAGGAAGCCAGCAGCTCCAATACATGGAAGGGCTTAAATACGCCACAGAGAAATAAGGAGAGAGAGGGAAGGAGAGACAGAGAGAGAGAGAAAGGCCGGTTATAACCTCCGTGCCCCAGGAAAATGCCTCTTTCTTTGGAAGCCCTGATAAAAAGCTGGAGAAAAGACCTTATCCCCCCCCCCCCCACACACACACACACACACACACACACACACACGTTCCCGTCGAGCGTTTAATGTGAGGAAAGGGTGTACCGTGACAGCCAGTGGACGCTGAGATAACAATATGTGTACAAACCCCTCACAAGCTCTCTTTGTTTGATACACAAGACGGATTTGGTTTTCGGCAGCTCAGTCAGTTATACGCACACTGCAGGAAATGTCCACCGTAACAAGTTGTTAAAACTAATAGTGAGAAATCCTGTTGAACTGTCTGTGATTGTTTTCAATTGCTCAAAACACTTCCAATCAAATTTGATTGAATCCCAGAGACGTAATATAGGTATGTTGATTTCTAGCTGAACAATTCGTCCAGTTTCAAGATATCTCTTGAAAGTGCAATGAAACAAGGGTGCAGTTAAAAAAGTAAAAAAATAATATTATAATTAATTATAATTAATAATTATAATCTTAACTCAAATCTTTGTTTCTGGGAGTCCTGCAGGAACAAAATATTTCCAGATATTATTTTTTTTGGGGGGGGGGGGGGGGGGGGGGGGTCCTTGACATGAAAAGGTTTTGAGCACCACCGATATATAGCAACATATTTTTTCAGACCTCGGTCTCAGGTCTTGATGGGTTAAGATGGACTTTGTGCAGTGTGTGTGGTCACAGTGTGTTGTATGGTGTTTGTGTGTGCAGTGTATATAAAAAAATATCAGCCCAATTGTGACCTCGCCAAGGCAGCCAATTCCTACTTTACCTCCCACGACACACCACATTTATTTGTGAAACATTAGGCTCACTTCGGTCGGCCGAGGGAAACGAAACCGTGTCATTCATTTTGACAAACTATAACCTAGTCTTCAGAAGCAATACTGTAATTGTTAGGAGGCTAACGACTTACCCTCTATATAACCACGGAAAGGCAAGTGAGTGAGAAACAAGCATATCCCCCCATTTCATACACTTGGAAATTGACCGTCTGAATTGTTAATACACAGAATAAACAGGAGCCAACTCCGACTGTAATTATGGACACTTGAATTATGTGCTTTGTCTTTGAATGGCATTGTGGATGCATTCCAGGATAATCATTGCCATTGAAAAACAAAAACAATAAACACCCAAGTCTCTCTCTCTCTCTCTCTCTCTCTCTCTCTACTCTACTACACAATAAAATATGGAATGCCGATTTAACCCAGAGTGTAAAAATGTACACCGCAAGGATCCATTTTTACGGTTAAAGCAACACTCCAGACTTTACTGTGCAGTTATGATAATAAGCAGGGGTACCTTTTCTCTGGTTTGCACAATTATGAGTCTCAACAGGGAGCGTTCATTAATGTTATGCTAATTTTCTCTATCCAATTAATCCCCCCTCCTCTTTCTTTCTCGATCTCGCTCTCCCGCTGCCGTTCGCTCTCTCTCTCTCTCTCTCTCTCTCTCTCTCTCTCTTTCCCACCAGCTCCATCTCTCCCCTTCACGTTCTCTCTCTCTCTCTCTCTCTCTCACTCACTCGCTCACTCACTCTCTCTCGCTCTCCCTCTGTCTCTCTCGTTCTCCCACTTGGAGCGAGATCCGAGCTGTCCATCAACTGTGGATAGAAAGCACAAACAAAGCCTAGTGAAATAATGACTAATGTATTCAAGTCGCTCATATATACCTTCCCATTTCCACCCAGTGTAGCGCCACTGCTGTCAGCCAAAAAAAATAAATAATTTATATATAGGAGGGGGAAAAAAAGAGAGTGCTTATTTTCTCACTGATGCCTGTGAATTTTGTGAAATGATGCCGTGGTGGCGTCTCTAGGGGACTAAGGGGTTATGAAATGTGCGCAGCACGTAAATGTCCATGAGTTTACAAATAAATAGATTAAATAAATAAATAAATAAATAAATAAATAAATAAATAAATAAATAAATAAATAAATAAATAAATAAATAAATAAATAAAGTACACAGTTATAGGTGGTATTTCCACAGCAGCAGATTTTAGGTTCACAAATGGAGTCAAAATGCAACAGGAACAGGTAAACATAATATGAACACTAATTTGTGGGGTTTTTATGCACGTCCATATTATTTCCCTAATTCAAAATATGACAGACTGTAATGTATACAGTAATTACCACAGACTTTAATTTTCTATAAGGATATAAAGCTGTATGGTTTCTGGTGTGTAGAGAGTCTATCTGAGGTTTAGTTTGAGACCACATGCTGTACATGATTAGGGTTGGTTGACAGACATTGATACACAAAGACTGTCATAGCCCCTTTCAGACATGCAGACAAACAAACACACATATCCACTTCTCTTGTACACAGAACACGCACGTACACGCACGCACACACACACGCGCGCGCACGCTCACATGCCACACCAACACATCGCTGCTTGTACTTGTATGAGTGAGTGACAAATAAACCCTCATGAATCTTGAATCTCTGCCGCACGCACGCACGCACGCACGCACGCACGCACGCACGCACGCACGCACGCACGCACGCACGCACGCACGCGCACACACACACACACACACACACAGACACACACACAGACACACACAAACCCACCCAGCCGCAACGCTCTGTCCAGACAAATCCACACAACAAACAAACACACATAGAGAGTTGCAGAGTGTGAGGTCTTCTTCTCACCCTGAGGTAGTTGAGGGTGAAGTTATTCAGGCCCATACGAGTGATGTTTTTGGACAGTTGCTCCAGCACCTGAGGGTCCTGTGCCTGCATGGAGGAGAAAGGGGGAGGGCGTGGAGACACAAGGACATTTAAGCATTTCAGCAGAAAACACACAATTGACACAGTACCGTCCAGTGTTGTTTTTGGCAGCACAATCTGATTTTAGTTTTAGTCATAGTCCCTTGAATAGTTTTTTCTCCTACTATGCAAAGGTAGTAATAATAGCCTACTACCTTTGCATAGTAGAATATGACACAGAATTGAGCCTTGAAGACTTCCAAGTGCAATTGACTGCTATAAACAACATATTACACATAATTTTACAAAGTTATGTGTTATGTGAATTACTTACAATACAACTGGTACATCTGTGTTTATTGGTGGACTATACTGCTCTACTCTACTCCCTACTCTTCAATTGAGAAACTTTTGTTCACATACAGGTACTAGTTTAGGCAAAGCAAAGATTTGAGTTAAAAACGTTCGCTCTGAAAGAATATATTCAAACATTTGGGCCACATTTTCACGATTTAAAAAAAATAGCAGACCTACAAGCTCGTAGCACGGCATCGAGTGCCGCGCTACAAGCTTGTAGATCAGCTAAATTATAACATAATGCTTAAAACACCAAAATGGGTTCCCGCCAAAAATGGGTTAACATGTAGTACTGCCTGAAAATCATCATGCAATATCTCCCCTGAGCAAGCGGGGATGGCCTTGTAGGCAGAGCACAGAGCACTAGACATTATTTTGTATTTTTTTTTATCCCTGCACGGTTATTGTATCCCATTTATTTCACACAGTGCCAATTAGCCCTTCACTAAGTCCCTCCCCAACCCATCCTTGTCCAATAGGCACGTTAGCAGCGAAGAAAGCTTGACCTGCATAGCAACCGTTGCTAAACTATTTGGATTGGCATTATTGGACAATCGCTTTTTGGGGTGGGATGGGACGTAGCGCATGGAAGGAACACGTTATTCCAACCAGTTCCTTTCCACTCCATCAGGCACCCCTTGTCCCTTAGATCAATTACCTCTTTCAATGCTTTCAAGAATGCATTGCTGGTTCATCTTACATCTAGCTGTTCTTCTTTCTGATTATATTTCCTTATTTATTTATCCTTTTGGCATACTTGGTTTGTTTTTTGTTCTTTTTTGGGGGATTTTTTTGTTTTTTGTATTTTGTATATCTCACTTGCAATGCATGTAGTATATTACTTCACTTCCAAGGTTACAAGCAAACTGATTTAGTGGCTTTGTGGTGGGTTTGAGTATTGCTTTGTGTATGTCCTTATTGTTGTGTACTGTACTGTACTGTACTGTACTGTACTGTACTGTACTGTACTGTACTGTACTGTACTGTACTGTACTGTACTGTACTGTACTGTACTGTACTGTACTGTACTTGTTTGTTGTGCCTTAAGGACTCCCTTGAAAACGAGTTGCTGCAACTCAAGCGACTATCCTTCAGGGAAATTTCAAAATAAAATAAAAAAGAGCGGTATAGGCATGTGTCTAATGTGGGAGATATAACGAAATAACACAGCTTTCGTCTCATTTTTGCCAGTTACAAGAGGAAGTACAGTATTAAAACAACACATGGGTGAAGAAGTGTGACTGCACATTACAGTAGCCTGTGAAACAGCCAGGTTAATCTGCATTAAAGGTATATTCAGTGATATGGGTGATTTGGAAAACCACCCAGTCCGCCCCGGTAACAAAATGTGCACATGCACGCTCTACAGTGGGGGGAAGTGCAACAGGCCAACAGCATGTGCACCAAGGCTCGATCATGATTGGAGGAAGGCCCCTCTCATCCTGATTGGATGAAGGCTTTGCCACCCGCCACCAAAACTGAAACTAGGGTTTTTTGACCCCAGGGGCTCATTGGGGACAGGGAGAAACTCCTTATATGGTCAGCACACTCTATAGTAGGGAGGATTATAAGTGGTATTTGAATGAAGTGAAATCACTGAATATACCTTTAATTCAAATATCACCTCTTTTTTTGTTTTGTTGTGATAATCCTCCCTACGAGTGTGCTGACCATATAAGGAGGGGGGGGGGGGGGGGGGGGGGGTCAAAAAAACGTAGGTTTCGTTTTTGGCTAGGTGGCAAAGCCTTCATCCAATCAGGATAGAGAGGGACTTCCGCCAATCATGATCGTGCGGGGGCGGCCCTTGGTGTGTGTGCTGTTGGCCTGTCGCGTGTCCCCCCCCCCCCACTGTAGTGCATGCATGTGCACATCTTGTTACAGGGGCGGACCGGTAACAATCACTGAATGCTCCTTTAAACTGTGGGAAAACAAATGCATAAAAAAAAGAAAAACAGAAAAGCGAGTGGAATAGTGTCTGTTTTAATATGAATTGTGTATGGTTACAACATGGCTCTTCTCACTATAGCTGTGCAAGCAATAAGCAGTGGAATACAAGAAAAAAAGAAAGAAAAAACTGATATTGACAAGAGGAAAAAAACAGCAGGGAAGGAAGGAGAATGAGCACGCTCTCGTGTTCACCGCCTTATGAAAAATGCATCATTCTATCTGCACTCCACATCTCGGTGTGGAGAAAGTCAAGAGGGAAAACAACGAGTCATCCCTTAATGTCCACGCGAGATAGGTGAGAGTCTGAGAGAGAGAGAGAGAGAGAGAGAGAGAGAGAGAGAGAGAGAGAGAATCGAACCGCCGCATGTTCCTTTAGTTACGTTGGAATCAGAATAAGGATGATTGACAATGTAAAAAACAGTGGTTTTTGAACTTTTTCAAGTCGAGGACCCTCAACCTAACACGTATTATCCCCGCGGACGCCCGTTTGAAAATATATGTCAAGGACCCCCATAAGAGAAGTTGATTTTTTTAAGGCTCTAGCAGTGATTGTCAACCATTTTTAATTCGAAGGACATCGACATGCATTAGGTTATACGGACACCATTCATTGGCATTTCTAATCCCTGGGACCCCAATTTATATTGTAAAATCTTTTAGTCTTTTAGTTTCTTCTCTTCTCCACAAGTCCCTCCCTAACATTTCAGTGTTGTTCTTTTATGTTAAATTTAATTATCAATATATTTAGTCTTAGTTAGTATCTTAAAGTATTTGTTATTTAGTATTTATTCAGTTTTCGTCAGTGAAAAAAGGTAGTCGGCGAAATCTTTCGTCATAGTTTTTAGTCGACGGAATGAACACGGTGGGCTTCCTGGCAGAAATCAGGTGGGAGTCACAGAAAACACATTTTCTGTGGAAAGAGGTGATTCTATAGCTCTCAGACGACTACAGCAGGTCACGTATGAATTGCTGACCTTGGCGCAGGGAGCTATTGACTACTAAATTAGAAGAATGCACAACTTGGGGCTTATGGTTCACGGACAAAGGGACCTAACAGTCAATCTATGGGGACAGCATACAGTAGCATGCAAGTCAAAATAGAGGCTGAGGCAGTTAATGCTGTGAATGCATCCGGATACAAATTAAAGCTGCTATAAGCAATAATGTCAACATTTTAATGACCTTTTTTTTTTATTCAGACAGCCAGCAATGGGTCCCAACGTCCCCCAAAAGAAATGTAGTCTCTGTGACACATTTATAGGGGCCGCAATCTGCATTCAAAGATTTTCCTAGAAGCTTTGTCATTGGTCGATTTGCCTGTCTGCTTCCTGATTGGTTAGTCATTGCGACCAGGTTGTTTTTCGACCAATGACAAAGCTTCTAGGAACATCTTTGAATGCAGATTGCGGCCCCTAGATGTGTCACAGAGACTACATCTTTTTGGGAGCGTTCTACCCATTGCTGGCTGTCTGAATACCAAAAAAAAAAGGTCATTAAAAATTTCACATAATAATTATTATTGCTTATAGCAGCTTCAAGTCAGAACGTCTATTTTAGCGGTATAAAATAGTGCTCCCAGTTCTTTTCTCCAGTTTGCTGTCATCATGGAAAACATTTTCGCGCAACATTTTGTATACAAAATGATTAAAGTTTTGGCAGGATGAATTCACCTGCTCAAATATTACACCACACTGGCACAGAAATGAAAAGCGTCTGTGTGTGTGTGTGAGGAGGTCGATCAATGCGTGCGTGCGTGCGTGCGTGCGTGCGTGCGCACGTGCGTGCGTGCGTGCGTGCGTGCGTGCGTGCAACCACCGTTCCAAACTTCAGCGTGTTGTGTACACCATCAGTGCAAGCAAGGTCCATCAATCCCACACTATTTCCCGTTTCCCCAGATCCAGATGTGTCCGTCTCTGTCTCATCTTTCATTAGCAGAGCTCACCATCAAAGGCGTATAGCTCGACACACACACATCACTCCCCTGGCTGTGTGTGTGTGTGAAGATCTGGCCAGGAGGACCCACAATTCCTCACTCTCCAGGAATTAGCGAGAATGCCCAGAGGGGCCAATTTAAAAAGTATACTGTGGGTTTCATATGAAGATTTGCCCCCCCCCAAAAAATAAGGTTGAGTTACACACAGGGGGGGGGGGGGGGGGGGTGACTACCTCTCAAACATACCTTCAGGTAAACAAGGGTTAAATATAAAGTGTTGCTTAAGAAATGTGTACAACAGTAACAATGTCTGTAATCAACTGTGTGATTTCCTACTGCAATAGCAAAAGGTTGCTATTTTCTTGTACGACTAAATATATACTGTTGTGCTTAAGTGGTTAAAAGCCCAATTGGGTGAGTGAAAAATAAGATCCCCCCCCATTTTTAAATGACTAAATAACAGTATTTTTTTTATTTTAGGCATTCCTCCACAGCAGGGAAAGTCACAGTTAAACATGTCTTAATCCATTTTGGGCGGGAACCCTTTTTGGTGTTTCTAGCATTATTGTATGTTATACTCTAGCTATTGAAAAATAGCAGATCTACAAGCTCATAGTGCGGCACCGAGTGCCGCACTACGAGCTTGTAGGTCTGCTATTTTTGAAAAATCCTGAAAATGTGGCACAAACCTTTGAATATATATTCTTTCAGAGCAAACGTTTTAACTCAAATCTTTGCTTCTGGGGGGAGGTCCCTGGAACAACATATTTACAGATGGGGGTCGGCGGCCAAATACAGATACATTTTGGGGTCCTTGACATGAAACATTGAGCACCACTGAGATAGAAACATGAGGTATTTCAGAAAATAATTCCGACGTCAGGCCTAAATGTCTTAAGGAGCACAGGGGAATTCGTGCTAGACATCCCCAACAAACCCCTCAGTCCCTGGGACTATAGAACGTGTATCACACTTTGAGGAATTAAGCACATTATTCATTTGACCTTGTTTTCTCTCTCTCCCTCCCTCGACAGCCCAGCACCCATTTTCATCGTCAGTGTCCTTTGATGTCTGCAAATAAATTGGTTTGTAAAAAAATAAAAAAAATAAAATAATAATAACCCCGCAAACTGCTTTGTTAGCGTTTAAATGCAACGTGGTTATAAATCACTTCCAAAACGTCCTCATGGTGCCGACTGCTGAGACACAGCAGTCACTCTAGTTACTATTCATAACCAAGACCACTTTGAACCATATAGACGTAGATGCCTCCTCCGACTCTGGGGCGTCTGCAGGGACGTGCACACAAAGGGGGCTTCAGCCCCTGCCCTTTTACCCGTCTGTAAAACAACTGCCCTCTCCAGACCACGAATGCAGCATTTACTATTCTGAAAGAAACACAAATGCCACTCCTTTCCTTTCCATATACCGGAAGGCAGCATTATACCGGAAGGCAGCATTCAGGAGAATTGCTTTTCTCTTGAACTTGAACTAATTTGTTTCAAAATCCATGTCGTACACCGCATCTCCAGTAGCTATAAAGAGTGCAGTTTTGAGCCTTGAAAATAGCTGATCTACAAACTCTCAAAGCTCTTGAAAGCTTGTAGATCTTCTATTTTCCGCTATTTTTGTCCAAAAGCGTGCTTTATCCCAAATATGGTGGCTGCAATTACAGGTCTCTCCAATGAACTGCGGCGGCCAATGATGTATCTCTAGGTTTCTATATCTAGATGCTCTTGAATCTTATTTTATTCTCTCCTTGCTCTCTTCTTCACTCTCTTCTTTCCATTCATCTTTTTTACGACTTTTTTGTTTAATCATTATTCTACTGTTCTTATCATCTATGCTGCTGCATTGTCTGAACCAGAGTGTAGATTAGGAGGAGAGTAGCGACACGCTTTGATCTCACCGCCAAGCGGGTGCCTATGGGCTATAGTTCCAAACATTGCTCCTATGGCATGGAACTATCCCATTGAGATAGAATGAGCACTTCCGCATTCCATTGTTACAATGGGAGTCAACGCTATAGTGTCGCCACTCTCTTACTATATTACTCTGGTCTGAACGAAGCCAAACCAAAATAACTTTTACTCTTATGTACCAGCACAAGATGTAACAATAAAGTACAACCGTGAACCCTTGAAACCTTGATATCTATGCTTTGAACGACCCCCGGGAGACAGAGCTATCGTCGCGTGTTGATGATGTCACACTCACGTGCATGGCCAGGATGCTGCGGGGGATGAGTTCTCGGTACTGCCTGATGGTGAAGTGCCACGTCTTGATCCTCATCAGGTCGTCGAAGGCAAACTCTAGGATCAACCGACCCTCAGTACACACCTGACGCGCGCACGCACGCCACGCACGCACACATATACACACACACACACACACACACACACACACACACACACACACACACACACACACACACACACACACACACACACACACACACACACACACACACACACACACACACACACACACACACACACACACACACACACAGGGAAACAAATATAACAGGGTTGAGAGTTCATGGACACAGACAAACTGCCTACAGGAGAAACAGAGCAGTATTTGGCAAGTTGTTTGGCTTTGCTCTTTTGTCACGCCAGCTATTGTTAGGCCACTCGTGGTCAGTTTATGCACACGGCCCAGCAGGCTTCCAAATATCATTATGACGAATCTACATCGATACCCAACGTTTGTTATGATGGTTGGTACTGGTAGAATGTTTATCTCACAACACAAGAACAACACGTTATACCACATTAATCGTGGCATCCCTAACCTTGTACGAATTTTCAAACCCCACAACGCATCGCATCAAAATGTGCTGTGAACTTAGACCTGTGTACTGTTTACTGTATATATACACCAATCCTCCTTGTGACAAAGTATGAATCCAAAGGACAAAGGAAATAAAAAAGGATCTGTCTTGTATTGACTGGCGTGATTTCAATCACATTTTTTGTTTTCGGTTTTGTTCAAGCCAAGGACTTATGGACTTAAGTTAGGACGTACTAGACCTGTACGTGCCCGTCGGCCACCGGCCTACTTGAGAAGCTAATAATACCCGTTGTCAACTTGTCATAGCACCCGTTTTCGGGAGTGAGTCTGCAGTTCTGATTGTAATGGGACGTGCATTACAGTTGGAGGCCATCAATATTGTCCTTTTCTTTTTGCTGAGGTTTGCGTGATCTGCGCAAAAGGACAGTTAACCCATTTTGGGCGGGAACCCCTTTTGGTGTTTTAAACATTATGTTATAATTTAGCTATTGAAAAATAGCAGATCTACAAGCTCATAGCGCGCCACTGAGTGGCGCGCTACGAGCTTGTAGGTCTGCTATTTTTAAAAAATCGTGAAAATATGGAGGATTTAGAAGGATCTTTTTAAATTTTGAGGTCAGGCCTAAATGGGTCAAATGATAAGGGACAATATCGGTGGCACCCAACTGTACATAGTTTTGGAGCCAGAAGGGAGAAGAGTTTGGGACGTGTGGAGCGTTGTAGTGATCAGACGTGCAAGATATACAGTAGGGGTGCCATGCCTTTGGTTGCTTTGAATGCCAGCATCAGAGGTTTGTATTCTGTGCGGGCAGCGACCGGGAGCCAGTGGAGGGAGCGGGGAAGGGGGGGGGGGGGACGTGTGAGAATTTTGGCTGGTTGAAGACCAAGCGAGCTGCGGCATTTTGGATCAATTGGAGAGGCTTAAGTGTGCACGGCGGTAGGCCAGTGAGGAGGGAGTTACAATAGTCAAAGTTTTGACATGACTGCATGTCTGGAACTCTGGATAAGCGGAGCTGGGCTGACTCCTGGGTGAAGGGAAGGGTCTAATTCGTCGAATGTTATAAAGAGCAAACCTACAGGATCACGTGACAGCTGTAATGTGTGCTTTATTACTTGCGCAAGCAGAGCGCGCACGTACTGCGGTCGGCTGCGTATGTATGGTATGTAGGCCTGGCCCCTGATTGGCTGTTGATGGTGACGTAATAAAGATATGTGACTCTTATCGCGCGATAAAAAAAAATATCGCCGTTATTCGCCTTATTCTCAAAGTTGGGTCTGGGAGCATGGGTCTAGCCTGGTTAATAAACCAGACCGAATCAGCCGTTGGCAAAAAAAAGTTGCCTACCAGCGGATTACGGTCTGGCGAGGCTCAGTAGCACGCCTCTTTCCTACAGCAGAGAACAGGTCGGACCAATCGGGACACGGTATGCAATATAGGCGGGCTTTGGTACAGTGACGTTCAATGCTTGAGACTTTTGACTGACAGTAGCTCTGACCAATTGCGTCAAAGAGAAAATGTTCCCCGGGAAATGAAATCCAAGTGGAGCCAGCCCAGACTGATATACCGCGACAGTGTTGTGTGATATTAGTCTGGCTTATTAGCCAGGCTAGCATGGGTCTGCAGCGGCCAGGAGGCGGGCCGTGTGTGCGTGTGTGTGCGTGTGTGAGAGAGGCGGTCCAGACTCCAGGCAGAGCACTGTCTGCGACTGCACGGAGACATGTAGTGCTCTCTGTGTAGTCTGTGAGAGGGACGGTAATTCGGTAAACAGTCAGCAACACGTTACATTTCTACTTCTACTAAAGAAAGAGGCAGCGATGGAGCCTTAAGTCCATATCCATACGTTCTGTGCAGACATGATAACCCATTTAGGCCTGGCGTCAAAATAAAAAAAACGTTTGCTCTGAAAGTATATATATTCAAAGATTTGTGCCGCATTTTTACGATTTTTCAAAAATAGCAGACCTACAAGCTCGTAGCGTGCCACTCGGTGGCGCGCTACAAGCTTGTAGATCTGCTATTTTTCAATAGCTAAAGTATAATATTACACTTAAAACACTTACGCTAAATTATCATCCATGCATCCACGGAACCACAACACCGCTTTGACCAGGGTTGCCACATTTCGTGACTTTGAGAGAGAAACAAGCAGCCAGTTCTATGAAAATGTTAACAGGCCAGATCAAGTCAGAAAATCCGAAAAAGTCGGAAAATAAGCAACTATAGTGCTGACTGCACATCATTGTCCAATGTTGTTTTAGAGCAGTGGTTCTCAAACATTTTCATGTCAAGGACCACCAATATTTTAAAGAAACTTTACAGATAAACAAGTCCAAAGTATCTTATAATGACTAGACTTGGCAACACTGTGAACAGTTCTACAAACTGCACGATTAATCGGTAGCATAATCGGAAGAGGCAATATCGGCCCTAAAAATGCTATATCGGTATCGGAACGGTCTCAAAATAATGCCGATTATTTAATCGGTTTTCACCAGCAAAAAAATAATAATCTACATTTAATTTGTGTACTCTCATATCATTCAGTAGTCATTCAGTTGTGAAAACAGATACTAGATAAAAGAGTATATCTCTCCTGCAGTCCGGAGGAAACCTCTTAACTCCAAAATGTTCATTTTTCAGGACATTTTGAAGGTCCAATGGAGTTAAGAGGTTTTGTCCAAAGCATTTTTTACTACTTCCATTGGTTCAATATTTTCGAAACAACACACAGACATAAAGGGTGTTCAATAGCACTGATTTATGGAATAAAATCAAAAACCTCAAAAATTGAGTTATGAGGTTTCCTCCGGACAGCAATGATATGCTATGTATTGATTGATTGAATACTGTATTTACAGGCTTTGGGCCAAGCCCCTATAGGGCCTATAGGCTTGTTTCCATTGTGGTCTTCTGTATACAATATCGGAATCGGTCAGAATCGGTATCGGCAGATATGACCCTGCAAATAATCGGAGATCGGATATATCGGTCATAATTTCATAATCGTGAACCCCTAATTATCCTTTTTGGTAGCACTTTAGATTAAGGTCATTGTAATTAATATTAATTAAGCATTAATAAGACACTCATTAACAGTCTTATTAACACTTAATAAACACTTATTAGCAACTTAATATTTGTTAATAAATGTTTATAAGCAACCTTAATAAACCGTTAATTAGACAGTTATTAATATTAGTATACATTAATTAACAGTCTTATTAACACTTAATAAATACTTATTAGCAACTTATATCTTTGTTAATAATTGCTTATAAGCAACCTTAATAAACCGTTAATAAGAACCTTATAAATACTCTTTAACTGTTAGACAGTTATTACAATTAGTATACATTAATTAACAGTCTTGTTAACACTTAATAAACACTTATAAGCTACTTATTATTTGTTAATAAATGTTTATAAGCAACCTTAATAAACCGTTAGTATAAATTAATTAACAGTCTTATTAACACTTAATAAACACTTTATTAGCAACTTATTATTTGTTAACAAATGCTTATAAGCAACCTTAATAAACCATTAATAAGAACCTTATAAATACTTTTTAACTGTTAATTAGACAGTTATTACAATTAGTATACATTAATTAACCGTTAACAAGAAACTTCTTATGAATTAATATATGTAATAAGTATAAGTATACTAATAAGTATTTATTAAGTGTTAATAAGACTGTTAATGAGTGTCTTATTAAAGCTTAATTAATATGAATTACAATGACCTTAATGTAAAGTGCTACCTTATTATTTTATTAATGTCGGAAAAAAGGGGAATATTTACTTGTAGTTTGTGACCCATACAAAAAAAATTGTCCACGACCCAAACATGGGTCCCGTTATTTTTGGCAGCAAATTTCTATTTTAGTCATAGTCTTTGGACTGAAACTTAATTTAGTTTTAATCATATTTTAGTCACCTGGAATGTTTTAGTGTTATAGTCTAGTTTTAGTCGAATAAGTGTCATGCGATTTTAGTCGACTAAATCTACAGTTGATTTAGTCGATTCAAATGTATTTTGGCGTGCCTTGATGCCGTCGTAATGACTGATTTTGCACTTGCTGAAAATAGCCGATCTACAAGCTCACAACACGTCGCAGCGCGTAGATCGGCTACTTTCAGCATGCAACCAAGTGTAGAATGACTTATACTGGATATCTTGTCCACTAGTCCCTTCCTAGCATTTTAGTCTAGTTTTTATTTGTCGACGAAATTGTCAGTATATTTAGTCTTAGTTTTAAGTCATCATGGCTTAGTTTTCATTTAGTTTCCGTTTAGTTTTCGTCAGTGAAAAAAGGTATATATATAGTCGACGAACATTTTTCGTCTTAGTTTTATAGTCGAGGAAAACAACAGTGTTTTGGAACCAGCAGCGTGCGTATAGACTAGAGGACGCCATGATGGAACCAGCAGCGTGCGTATAGACTAGAGGACGCCATGATGGAACCAGCAGCGTGCGTATATAGAGGACGCCATGATGGAACCAGCAGCGTGCGTATAGACTAGAGGACGCCATGATGGAACCAGCAGCGTGCGTATAGACTAGAGGACGCCATGATGGAACCAGCAGCGTGCGTATAGACTAGAGGACGCCATGATGGAACCAGCAGCGTGCGTATAGACTAGAGGACGCCATGATGGAACCAGCAGCGTGCGTATAGACTAGAGGACGCCATGATGGAACCAGCAGCGTGCGTATAGACTAGAGGACGCCATGATGGAAACAGCAGCGTGCGTATAGACTAGAGGACGCCATGATGGAACCAGCAGCGTGCGTATAGACTAGAGGACGCCATGATGGAACCAGCAGCGTGCGTATAGACTAGAGGACGCCATGATGGAACCAGCAGCGTGCGTATAGACTAGAGGACGCCATGATGGAACCAGCAGCGTGCGTATAGACTAGAGGACGCCATGATGGAACCAGCAGCGTGCGTATAGACTAGAGGACGCCATGATGGAACCAGCAGCGTGCGTATAGACTAGAGGACGCCATGATGGAACCAGCAGCGTGCGTATAGACTAGAGGACGCCATGATGGAACCAGCAGCGTGCGTATAGACTAGAGGACGCCATGATGGAACCAGCAGCGTGTGTATAGCGTGTGAGAACGTGTACGTCACCAAGAGGGGTGCGGTGTCTGAAAAGCTTGGGACGGCCCTCTCGTGGACATTCAATTCTAGCCCACATCACTCAGAATAGAGTGACGGTGGTATGTATTTGTAAATATTAAGCTCGTTCTTGGCGACAACATAGTGAACCAACACCAGGGTGGATAGAAAGAACGTCGGGTCCAAATACATTACAAGGACAAGGAAAATGTTGTGAACAAACACGGCTGTGCTTAGATACTTTGTTGAACATTATGTCTCTGCGCCCGTGCGCCGATCCAAGCCATTCTACGTCTTTTTGTAAACTTGTCAATCTGGGTTCCTTGATGCTGTCTCCATGCTGGAAAGCTGAACATCTAATTCCGTTTTCTGGCTCATTTCCTCAACGTGACCTGCTGTGGCACTTATTTACTGAGCAAGTCTGCACCATTGTGAGGTCAGTTTAAAAAAAGAACGTATACAAGCACACGGATAGTCGCTCAATGTAAACAAACCAGACAAGCCAGCAAGTATGGCGGCCGCTACCACGTGACACATATGTTGACGCCCCCTCCAGGAGATTTTGGTACACCCTATAGACTAGAGGACGCCATGATGGAACCAGCAGCGTGCGTATAGACTAGAGGACGCCATGATGGAAACAGCAGCGTGCGTATAGACTAGAGGACGCCATGATGGAACCAGCAGCGTGTGTATAGACTAGAGGACGCCATGATGGAACCAGCAGCGTGCGTATAGACTAGAGGACGCCATGATGGAACCAGCAGCGTGCGTATAGACTAGAGGACGCCATGATGGAAACAGCAGCGTGCGTATAGACTAGAGGACGCCATGATGGAACCAGCAGCGTGCGTATAGACTAGAGGACGCCATGATGGAACCAGCAGTGTGCGTATAGACTAGAGGACGCCATGATGGAACCAGCAGCGTGCGTATAGACTAGAGGACGCCATGATGGAACCAGCAGCGTGCGTATAGACTAGAGGACGCCATGATGTAACCAGCAGCGTGCGTATAGACTAGAGGACGCCATGATGGAAACAGCAGCGTGCGTATAGACTAGAGGACGCCATGATGTAACCAGCAGCGTGCGTATAGACTAGAGGACGCCATGATGGAACCAGCAGCGTGCGTATAGACTAGAGGACGCCATGATGGAACCAGCAGCGTGCGTATAGACTAGAGGACGCCATGATGGAACCAGCAGTGTGCGTATAGACTAGAGGACGCCATGATGGAACCAGCAGCGTGCGTATAGACTAGAGGACGCCATGATGGAAACAGCAGCGTGCGTATAGACTAGAGGACGCCATGATGGAACCAGCAGCGTGCGTATAGACTAGAGGACGCCATGATGGAACCAGCAGCGTGCGTATAGACTAGAGGACGCCATGATGGAACCAGCAGCGTGCGTATAGACTAGAGGACGCCATGATGGAACCAGCAGCGTGCGTATAGACTAGAGGATGCCATGATGGAACCAGCAGTGTGTGTATAGACTAGAGGACGCCATGATGGAAACAGCAGCGTGCGTATAGACTAGAGGACGCCATGATGGAACCAGCAGCGTGCGTATAGACTAGAGGACGCCATGATGGAACCAGCAGCGTGCGTATAGACTAGAGGACGCCATGATGGAACCAGCAGCGTGTGTATAGACTAGAGGACGCCATGATGGAACCAGCAGCGTGCGTATAGACTAGAGGACGCCATGATGGAACCAGCAGCGTGCGTATAGACTAGAGGACGCCATGATGGAAACAGCAGCGTGCGTATAGACTAGAGGACGCCATGATGGAACCAGCAGCGTGCGTATAGACTAGAGGACGCCATGATGGAACCAGCAGCGTGCGTATAGACTAGAGGACGCCATGATGTAACCAGCAGCGTGCGTATAGACTAGAGGACGCCATGATGGAAACAGCAGCGTGCGTATAGACTAGAGGACGCCATGATGTAACCAGCAGCGTGCGTATAGACTAGAGGACGCCATGATGGAACCAGCAGCGTGCGTATAGACTAGAGGACGCCATGATGGAACCAGCAGCGTGCGTATAGACTAGAGGACGCCATGATGGAACCAGCAGCGTGCGTATAGACTAGAGGACGCCATGATGGAAACAGCAGCGTGCGTATAGACTAGAGGACGCCATGATGGAAACAGCAGCGTGCGTATAGACTAGAGGACGCCATGATGGAACCAGCAGTGTGCGTATAGACTAGAGGACGCCATGATGGAACCAGCAGCGTGCGTATAGACTAGAGGACGCCATGATGGAACCAGCAGCGTGCGTATAGACTAGAGGACGCCATGATGGAACCAGCAGCGTGCGTATAGACTAGAGGACGCCATGATGGAACCAGCAGTGTGCGTATAGACTAGAGGACGCCATGATGGAACCAGCAGCGTGCGTATAGACTAGAGGACGCCATGATGGTGGCAATATTTCCTCCTGCCTGGCGTCATTCAGAGCATCTGTCCTTGGGCCTCACAGCCAAACCAGCTCCGTATATAAAATGTGAACAAAATAAATGTAATCTGGAGGATGAGGGTGTTTTGACGACGCCAGAAACAAAAGAACTTCAGGTCAGAGAGAGTTGCCAATTAGGAGGGAAAGGGAGAGAGAGAGAGAGCGAGGAAAAGAGAGAATTAGACAAAGAGAGAGAGAGAGAGAGAGAGAGAGGGAAAAAAAACATATTTTTTTGCCCCTTTAGCTGAATTCAGCACTTGCCGGGGCCCTTGCGCTTCTCCATGTTTCGTTGCTGTGACAACCAGAGAGCGAGAGAGAGAGAGAGAGAGAGAGAGAGAGAGAGAGAGAGAGAGAGAGAGACAGATAGACCGACCGACCGACCGACAGACAGACAGTCAGACAGACAGAGTGAGACGGAGAGAGAGGGAGAGAGAGAGAGTAGAGCGAGAGAGAGTAGAGAGAGATGGAGCGCATGAGACTGGGAAACGGATCACCAGATAGATGGAGAGAGCGAGGCCGAGAGAGAGAGAGAGAGAGAGAGAGAGAGAGAGAGAGAGGAGAGGGGGAGAAAAAAAAATCAGCTGATTAGTTGGCATGGCAACCGCAAAGATGTAATCCCAGCAGACACAGTCTAATCAATGCCCCCAGCGCAGATGGTCTCCTGAGGATCAACAAGAAAGAGGCTGGCGGGCATATACAGACCCCCCCCCCCCCCCCCTGCCCTCCCACTGCCCCCCCCCCCCCCCCCACCATCCGTCCATCCACCCACCCGCCCGCCCCCCAACCTAACCAAGTGAACCCCCCCACCACCACCCCCCCCCCTAGTCACATGCTCCTCTGCTCACTCCAGCGTAGCTGCAAAAGACAAACAAACAAAAAAACCAACATACAAACAAACAAACAAAATGTACAAGAGGCAGCTTTTTGCTCCCCAAAAAATTGCCTCCTCGGTACACTGGATATCTCGGCCCCTTGCATGCTGCTTTCCTCCTGGCTGGCTGCTGCTATCTCTGCTTTCAAATGCAGCTGTGCAAAATGTCTCGCAGGATATAAATGGGTTCATGGTGCAGTCTTAAATTAGTTCACCCCCATGGAAGTTATAGGTGTATATTTATATATACTGCACGCACGCACGCACGCACGCACGCACGCACGCACGCACGCACGCACGCACGCACGCACGCACGCACGCACGCACGCACGCACGCACGCACACCGTAGGTAGTTTCCTTCCGAAATAAAGTGAGGTATAGCCTATAGACTGTAGGTACAGTTCCCTTCCAAAAACAAGTTAGGTACAGTTTACTTTACAAAATAAAGTTAACCCATTTAGGCCTGACGTTGAGAAAAAAAAAGTATTATGAAAGAATATATATTCAAAGATTTGTGCCGCATTTTCACAATTTTTCAAAAATAGCTAAAGTATAACATAATGCTTAGTTAAAACACCAAAAGGGGTTCCCGTACAGAATGGATTAAGTATATAATATACAGGTAGAGTTTACTTCCAAAATGAAGTTAGGTGTATATATATGCATTTCTCAGATCAAGGACCCCTTATCCATATTGGATTTATGTTAAATGTGTTTCCCCAGACATTTTAACACGCACATAAACCCTCAATACTTTGTACTTGACCTACTTGGTCTGCTCTTTTTTCCCTGTATACACACCAAACCTTTCCCCCCCCCCGGAAATAGCCGATCTACAAGCTCACAACGCGTCAAAGTGATTTGAGACATACCCTGCTGTAATTGCAAATAACAGAGTAATCGGCATGTTTTGGCAAATTAAAAAGCTTTGTAATGTTTCATTATTTTCACAAGGAGAATGTCCTTAGTGTGTAATGAATAAAGATGGACCTGAATGAGGGGAATTGAGTGTAAAGAGCAGGTCGGCTAAAAGCCCCACACATCATATACACTCCACTGTTTAGGTGGAAATGAAGGCTTTACGTGCAGGTCATTGGCTTTGATGAGCTGTGGGCCCATGAGACCTCTTTTAAAGTATCATTTTATCATTTCAATATGGAACAATTAGGGAAAGAAATAAGCATTTTTGTTTGCCAAATACAGATCATTCTGGGGCACATGAAAAAGGTTGAGTACCACTGACATAGAAACGTAGGTTTTTCAGAAAACGTATAGGATTTAGAAGACTTTTTTTAAGAATCCTCCTCAGGTCTAAATGGGTTAAATGTTTGGGTTTTTTCCCTGACAGCAGAGAAGTTAGTTAAATTACTGTAGGCCTATATATGTTTAAAAGGTGGAACAATTTATTATTTTTCATTTTCCAGATACACTGACTTAAACAGTATTGTGCCAACCACTTACACTCCTATTGATTCCTTTCTGTTTCGCTGTCTTTGCCTGTAGCTTTCCTGCTGTTATATACATTGTCCACTATACAGTGTCTTGAAACTTTAACTGTGCTTTTTTTTTTCTGTGAGGCGACAGCACTACCGACCGTGCCCTCACTTTAACTGTGCTTTTTACCTGACAAGGGTATCTTTGAAAGACAAAGAAGAAGAGGTCCCGCACACTGTCAAGACACTTGCCAAAAAAATGTTCTCTTTATTTGGTCGACGTTTCGGTCGCTTATACCTTCATCAGGGCAGACAATGTTTAGTCTAGTAGCCAAAAAGTGAACCCGGACATGTTGAGTACACCAACGTTTTATGTTAGAAATGTTTAGTATGGGTCCCCAGCATGTAGAAACTGCCGGATGCTAACTTGCATATGTTGAGCAATTTTCATAATTGGCAGATGTCAGCCCGGAACAGACGAAGGGGATGGGACTGTATGTGACCATACCATTAACAACCTATAGAAGGCAAAATATTCAAAATTTCATCATGCTTTATCTAGCATGTGATGTGTCAAACTAGGGGGTTTTCATGATGCTGAATCCATTCCAAGCATGATGACATTGTGAACATTTTGCCTTCTATAGGTTGTAATTGGTATGGTCACATATTATGCCAATTATGAAAATTGCTCAACATATGCAAGTTAGCATCCGGCAGTTTCTACATGCTGGGGACCCATACTCAACATTTCTAACATAAAACCTTGGTGTACTCAACATGTCCGGGTTCACAATGGGGCTCTATGGGCTGGCTACTAGACTAGTTGACAATGTTGACAATAATTGTCTGTCCTGATGAAGGTCCAAGCGACCGAAACGTCCACCAAATAAAGAGCAACATTTTTTTGGCAAGTGTCTTGACAGTGTTGCGGGACCTCTTCTTCTTTGTCTTTCAAAGATATACCCTTTTCATTATATGCTCTATTGCCCCACGCATCTGTCACCAGCCTTTTGAGGTGTGCATCGGCCTTTTGCTATAACCCATTTTGGGGCGGGAACCCCTTTCGGTGTTTTTAGCAGTACTCTTAGCAATTGAAAAATAGCAGATCTACAAGCTCATAGCGTGGCACCGAGTGCAGCGCTACGAGCTTGTAGGTCTGCTATTTTTGAAAAATCGTGAAAATGTGGCCCAAATGTTTGAATATATATTCTTTCAGAGCGAACATTTTTAACTCAAATCTTTGCTTCTGGGGGGTTGTCCCATGGAACAACATATTTTCAGATGGGGGTCGGCGGCCAATTACATATATTTTTGGATACATACATATGAAAATGTTTGAGAACCACTGATATAGAAACATGGGGGTTTTCAGAAAACTGTCAGGATTTAGAAGGCATTTGAGAATCGTCCTCAGGTCTAAATAGGATAAACGGTGCTTTACCTTTGCCTCATAGCAGAACCAATACTCTCTACAGCAGGGGTTCACAAACCTTTTAGGTTGACGTCCAAAAGAGACGTCTTACAGTATGTTCCCCCAGGACCCTGTATTCTTTCCCCCTTTAAATACATAGATTTGTATTTATTTATTTGTTTATGTTTTATGGAATTCTTTGAATTTGTTTTTTACTTAAAAATATAGTGAAAATATATGTGAAAGGTATTTGGGGGTATTACTTTTGAAATAAGATAACAAAATTTAGGAACCGCAACCGTTTACTCACAACCCATAAAAATTGGTTCGCGAGTTGCGACCCACATAATCTGGGTCCCAATATGGTATATCATTAGAGAAACGGCTGGATGGCACTTACACTAATATATACTGTATATGTATATATATATATATTATATATATATATATATATATATATATATATATATATATAGCCTACCAGTAAGACGCCCTGAGGGCGAGGTCGCGTGCACGCATCCACCTGGGTGACGGCAGACTGCTGGGCGAGTGCTGGCGTTTTGGAATGGGGGGTCAGATCAACATCTGTACTGGCCATATATGGAGTGTGTATTGACAGGGTTTGATGAGGTCAGATAAACATATGGAATTAATTCTGTACTGGCCATATATGGAGTGTGTATTGAGTATACATGGTTTGATGAGGTCAGATCAACATATGGAATGTTAGAACAGGTCAGCTCCATATATGGAGATCTAAGGGTTTGAGGCCAGATGTAGAGTTGCTGGCAGGCTCCATATATGCAGATCTAGGTGATAATCCAGTCTTCTCCATGTATGGTTATCCAGGGTTAGATGAGGTCGGTGTCGTGATCTTCATATACAGTATGTATGGAGACGGCCATATATGGTGGCATGACGTGTGACGAGGCGTGATGACACGAGGCCGGCGTTACCATATATGGAGGCATGGTGTCACAAGGCATGACCATATATGGAGGTGTGATGTCATAAGGCATGACCATATATGGAGGCGTGACTAACACATGGGAAATGCGCGATTCCATAGTTAACTAATATAATAAGATCTGTCTTGGAAGAGCCACCCATCGACGTCTCTAATATACGGCAACCTTCCCCGTGCTTCTTCACTGGTCCGATCCAGAAGAACACAGTTTGCCGGCCACTGCTACAGAGCTGATCATGAGGTTGGTTATATCTTCCCTTCTTCTCTGAGAGTCCTGCCTCAAAGCAGACCAGAGGTAGAAAACTGTCGTTCCCTGATGTCATCGCTATAGGGACACACATGCATCAGTAGGCAGGAACTGGGGACGGCTGCATGTTGGTATGCGGTCAGGTTTTCAGCTGGCTCAGGGAAGAGGACCACCCTGACATGCATATAGCCCACTATAGATAGGTGAATGCACTGTATATCTGTCTGTGTGTCTGTGTGTGTGCGTGCGTGCGTGTCTGTGTGTGTGCGTGCGTGCGTGCGTGCGTGCGTGCGTGCGTGCGTGCGTGCGTGCGTGCGTGCGTGCGTGCGTGCGTGCGTGCGTGCGTGCGTGCGTGTGTGAAGATGAGTGAGTAGAGGACTATAGAGGTATAGGTACTTTTGTTTACTCTGTGATACTTGACTGTTGCCTTTTAGCATCAGTGTATTTTGTAATGTAATGTAATGTAATGTAATGTAATGTAATCTGTAAATGTTTTAATTTATTCCTGACTGGACTCTCGGGAAAGATTAGCCGAAAGGCTAAAAGAGAGGTCTATAGAGGTACACTGCTCTTGTCTTCATGTCTTTATGTATGTCAAATGTGTGTATATGTGTTCTGCATATACTTGGCTGCTGTGTCGCAAGACAAATTTCAGTGTGAACTGAAATCAGATCCCCAAAAAAAATAAAAAAAATAAAAAAATGAAATGAATATATAGTATATAGTATACATTTTTTAACCACTTCAACCATACATTCTGTACATTATGTATACCCTTGTTGACCCCTGGGGAACACTGGTCAACAAAGGTATACAGTATATACGTACTGTAATATATTTCCACTTGATTTCGTCGACTAAAACTAAGACAAAAGATTTTCGTCGACTACCTTGTTTCACTGACGAAAACTAAATGGAAACGAAATAAAAAACTAAGCTATGATGACTAAAACTAAGACTACATATATTGACAATTCCGTCAACAAATAAAAACTAGACTAAAATGTTAGGAAGGGACTAATAGTGCACAAGAGATCCAGTATAAGTCATTTTACAATTAGTTGCATGCTGAAAATAGACGATCTACAAGCTCGTAAGCTTGTATATATCGTTACGACGGCATCAAGGCCCGCCAAAATACATTTTGTTAGACTAAATCAACTGTAGATTTAGTCGACTAAAATCTTACGATATTTAGTCAACTGAAACTAGACTAACACTAAAACATTCCAGGTGACTAAAATGTGACTAAAACTATTCTAGAGACTATAGGACTAATACTAAAAATCTAAATTTGCTGCAAAGAAACAACACTGTCCACACCATCACCATGAGTATAGCAGCACGGAACAAAAACAATGCATTACAGTGGAAAGTTCTATGAGAAAACCAAACGTATTTCTTCACAGTAAAAGGCCTGATTAGCAAAAAGAAATCTGACATTACTTTTAAAATGTACCATGAACAGTATTCATACATACAAAACAACGTTCCCATATGAAAATGAAAGCGGCTGAAGGAGTCTGAAGTCCCCTTGAATTAAAAGCAGGGCCATTAAAAAGGTACGGCCCCTCAAAGAGAGTCCCCATCGATTTAAGAGCAGGGTCATAAATCTCCCTCACCGGGGACTCGGATCAGGGGAGCTCGGACTCTGTGGACCAGCAGAGAATTACGCCACCATGCAGGCTCCTCGAGGACACTTTGCATGACATGTCTGTTTAGAATCCAAGAAGTGAACATCACCAAATTGTGTGTGTGTGTGTGTAGCCTATAACAGTAGTGCACCAGTGTTGATTTCGTCGACTAGAACTAAGACGAAAAATGTTTGTCGACTACCCTTTTCCACTGACGAAAATAAAATGGAAACTAAATGAAAACTTAAGCTATGATGACTAAATCTAAGACTAAATATACTGACAATTTCGTCAACAAATAAAAACTAGACTAAAATGTTAGGAAGGGACTATAGTGGACAAGAGATCCACTATAAGTCATTTTACAATTAGTTGTAAAATGACAACTAATTGTTGCGACGCGTTGTAGGTTTGTAGATCGGCTCATCGGCTCATCAGTCATTGCGACGTCATCAAGGCCCGCCAAAATACATTTTGTTCAAAATACGTTTAGTCGACTAAAACTAGACACTAAAACATTCCAGGTGACTAAAATGTGACTAAGACTTAAATTAAAACTATTGAAGAGACTATGACTGAAACTAAAAATCAAAATTTGCTACCAAAAACAACACTGCAGTGAAGTGACAATTCAAAAGACGGAGGGTGATGATATCAGTCAATGCATATAGTTTGACCTATACAGGGTTTGGTGGGGCGGCAAGTATTCTCCATATGCAGACCGCGGCCATGGCAGTTAATGGCAAGGTGCTACCTATAGGTGCAACTTCCCATAGACAGCCCATTCATCCAAACAGAACAGTCCTATCTGATTGTATTACACAACGTCAAACTCACCAGCATTGCAGCTGTACGAAAAGCTTGAATTATTCTCTTTCTATCCTCAAAGTGTTTGTTTCATACAAATCCACTGTATACATGTTATGAGCTACTTTGTGTCCTTGCAGATGATTCTTTTTCTAAGTGCTGGAGTTTGGAAGTGCTCGTTAGATATCCCTCAACTGCCCTGCGTACCACCTGTTTTGAATTAGCACATAATGCAGGAGGCAGCAGGACATTGCTTTACTGAAAACGAGTGCTTCCAAACTCTGATGGAAACATGGCCACGGTCTGCAAATGGTCAATTGGGCAGGAAGAGTATAGAACGAAGCCTCTACGACGCATCCTCCCGGTGGGGGCTCCTTGCTGGCAGGTGACTGAGTCAGTATAGGACACGACAGCAGTGACAACCCACAAAATGTGTTCATAGGGTGAGGAATCAATTGTCATAACGACGACTATAATTTGGGGAGAAAAAGGGGGTTAAACAGTTGGTAAAAACCTTGGCGTATTTGGTTTTTGTGTGCCCTTTCCTCCAGGCACGTGGTTTCAGTTATTATTTGTCATTTTGTTATTTCCTATTAGAAGGTTTGGTGGAATAATGGGTTGCTGCTGAGCAGTTGATTGCCCTGTGTGTACACAGCTCAAATCCTCCATGTTCATTTAACTTGCTGTAACCAAATTGGGCCCCATAATTGGTTATGTTTGTATACACACACGTGGAGTTAAAATAACACCCACATTTTTACTGTGTATTTATTTATTTATGTATACAGATCCCAGTAAAAAAATAAGAATAAAATAGTTTTCGTGATTGAACCTTCGTGATTGTATCCGTTTCCAAATGTGGGAAATAAATAATTGTATAGGATTTTATTGCGAACGAAGTGAGCACTAACTATAGAAGCTGACCAAAACTGTCTGTCTGTGTGTCTGTCTGTCTGTGTGTCACGCTGTAACACCACCCGCCCGCCACCAGAGGGCAACTGAAATTGGAACGATACAGAGGTCTCTGTGTGTGTGTGTGTGTGTGTGTGTGTGTGTGTGTGTGTGTGTGTGTGTGTGTGTGTGTGTGTGTGTGTGTGTGTGCGCGTGTGCGTGTGTGTGTGTGTGTGTGTGTGTGTCAGACTGCCACAAAAGCTTCGTTCGCTTCCCGCGTTTACGTGTCTTACTTGTTATAGACGTTGTTTAATCAGATGAATAGGCTATATACGCACACGGTCCTTATTCAACCAGGTTTTTAAAGCAGGTCCCATGCCTTCCTTGACATAAATTCAACAAAAAATGAGTGTGTATCCTAACATGACCTATGTCAATAAAACCTATAGTCTGTAATCCTAATAGAACGTTGTTGTCAGACCCAAAACCTTGTATCTCCAATATGTCATTGTCTTTCCTTCGTAATACTGTAATGAGAGTACGTCACACAAAAGTATTGAAAAAGGGTTTTCACCCGACAGTGACGACTGTGTCAATCTACAAATACATATAAAAGATAGTCTTTCGTCTTAGTTTTAGTCGACAAAATCAACACTGATACACAGTGTTGATTTCGTCGACTAAAACTAAGACGAAAAATGTTCGTCGACTACCTTTTCATAGATAGAAAAGTGTTTCGTCATACAAATAGAAAACTAGATTAAAATGTTAGGAAGGGACTAGTGGACAAGAGATGCAGTATAAGTCATTTTACACTTGGTTGCATGCTGAAAATAGCCGATCTACAAGCTCACTTGTAGATCGGCTATTTTCAGCAAATGTAAAAACAGTCATTACGACGGCATCAAGGCCCGCCAAAACACATTTTAGTCGACTAAATCAACTGTAGATTTAGTCGACTAAAATCGTATGACGTTTAGTCGGCTAAAACTAGACTAAACACTAAAACATTGCAGGTAAGGTGACTAAAATGTGACTGAAACTAAAATGGAAACTATTCAAAAAGACTATGACTAAAACTAAAACAGAAATGTGCTGCTAAAAACAACACTGGTTCTGTATCCTATAACATGACCCCGTGTGTCAATCTATACCAATAAATATAAGCAGCTTTCACACCTCGGTTCTTCAAGACACACGTGATTTAACAACTGATCCAAATGACGATACGTCAATACTAGAGAGGAATAAATCAACCGAGGAAATAATCAATAGAGTGTGAATCAATGAAACAGATATAATTCAATCAATATTACACGAGAACGATGAATATATAGAGAGAGAACCGGCCCTTCCAACACAAAGGATTTACATTGGTCGCAAATAAGTAATTCTCACTCTAATTTAAAGATCAATAATAGTGGACTAATATGGCCATAGAAATACTAAATCTTCCTCTTCTCACTGCAAAGCAAAGATCAACTGCATGGAGGTTCTTTAACAGCTGGGACCACTTTGTCATAAGCACTGAAGATCTGTTTTTTTTGTCTGTTTTTTTTTTGTACCTCCATCCCCGCATGGCTTCTGAAGCCTCCAGCCGGGCAACACTAACCAGGGTCGTGCTCTCCGAGCTGACACCCGCTGCACCCCCCCCCCCCCTGCTGGGGGCTCCGAGTAAGAGGTGCTGTGGTGGCCGTGTGGCTCTCTGGGGGGCGGAGAGGTCCCCCCGGTTGGGTCAGATCAACAGTAACACCACTGTGTGATCACCCCATCAACACCTCACCATCCCAACACCCCCCCCCCCCCCCCCCCCCACCCACACACACACACACACACACACACACACACACACACACACACACACACACACACACACACACACACACACACACACACACACACACACACACACACACACACAGTGAACCGGTGTTGTTTTTTGGCAGCACATTTTGATTTTAGTTTTAGTCATAATAGTCTCTTGAATAGTTTTCATTTAGTTTGAAAGTCACATTTTAGTCACTTGGAATGTTTTCTTATAGTTTTAGTCATGTAGTTTCCATTTGGTTTTTGTCAGTGGAAAAAGGTAGTCGACGAACATTACTCGTCATAGTATTAGTCGACGAAAACAATACTGCTGTAAACTCGCATAACCCGGAGCATCCCGGCGATGTCTTCCAGCTCATTGGCTCCCCCGGGGCGGGACATATACTAACTGCTCGCTGGCATGCTGTAGCCACTCACACCAGCTGACTTCCTGTGCCCGGAGGGACCCTGTCAGCGATATACACCCCGTCCTTAGCACCCATCGCCCCCCCCGGCTACACTGCTCACTCCACCCCCTAAAATCCTCTCCCACAGCACCGTACCCGCAGCTCGGGGGTCACGGCGGCAGGGAATATTCCCCAAGTGGGACCGCGGCCAGTCCCCCCCCCCCCCCCCCCCCACCAAGAGGAAACATGGACAGACGGGAGGGGCAAAGACAGAGAAAGAGAGAGGTGTGGAGACAGACAGACAGACAGACAGACAGACAGACAGACAGACAGACAGACAGACAGGCAGGCAGGCAGGCAGGCAGGCAGACAGACAGACAGACAGACAGACAGACAGACAGGCAGGCAGGCAGGCAGGCAGGCAGGCAGGCAGGCAGGCAGGCAGGCAGGCAGACAGACAGACAGACAGACAGACAGACAGACAGACAGACAGACAGACAGACAGACAGACAGACAGAGATAACAAGAGAGTGGGAGACGAGAGGGAACGAGACAAGAGGCAGAGAGAGAGAGAGAGAGAGAGAGAGAGAGAGAGAGAGAGAGAGAGAGAGGCAGAGCGACTGGGTAGCTAGGGATGATTTCTCTAGGGATGAAGGATGCGGGGAGCGTGGTGTGTGTGTGTGTGTGTGTGTGTGTGTGTGTGTGCGTGCGTGCGTGCGTGCGTGCGTGCGTGCGTGCGTGCGTGCGTGCGTGCGTGCGTGCGTGCGTGCGTGCGTGCGTGCGTGCGTGCGTGCGTGCGCACATGTGTGTGTGTGTGTGTGTGTGTGTGTGTGTTGGGGGGGGTGCAATGAGAAGGAGTGGGGGATGAGAGAGGGGAGGAGGGAGGGGAATGAGGCTGTAGGATGAGAGAGCGAGAGGAGAAGGCAAGGAGCGAGCGAGCGAGCGAGAGAGAGAGAGAGAGAGAGAGAGAGAGAGAGAGATTGAAGGACAGAAAGGGGAATGAGAAAGAGAGAGAGCTTGGTAGAGTGAGCTCAGCTTCAGACGGGTGCCTGTGGAGAGCAGGCTGCTGCTAGGCGCTCTGGGAGAACAGGCTCAGTTATTGGAATTCCTTCTTTTTTTCTAATGAATTAATTCTTCTCGTCCAATTTAGGCGAAGATGAAAAGAGAACAGCGCTGCCAGACACAGATTTAAGCTCTCTGTTCACGAGACCTATACTGTACACAAGTCTGTATACTAACATACAGTATATACAGTAGGAGTACAGTATACATATACTCATTTTGAATATCTGCCGAGACCTATTTTTTCCCGATCCGATATTATTTATATATTTTATATAACACTTAGGCCCTCCTATGCCCTATGTCACAATAGTACAATATCCAAAATCACCGACGAAAATATCCTGTGTAATATGTGACTAAATTTGACTGAGGGACTGCCATCTTCCAGCTTCAAATTGACATATTGATTGTTCAGTTTGACCCACCGGTTTTGGAGATATGGCCTATAGAGTAATGTCTTGCGGAGAAACAGCGAGTTGAGAAAACAGGCTTGAAAGGTTCACTTCCGTGGTCTCTAACATTACACTGTATTTGAACACATACATTGTGGACAAACCCCCACCTTGGCACGAACACAGAAAGTACACACATTTATCGATAGCCAAGTGTAGCGATATGGAATGGAAAAGTTATTAAAACCCCTCTTTCTCTTTTTCTTCTTAAAATTGTGAACTACAATAAGTGCTTTAGTATCGATACAATCAATTGTTTGCATTGCAAAACGACACAAATTCAAACGATATGTGTTGCCGTTTATATCAATATACTTTGATTGATGGAATTAAGAAATCGGCACGTCGATGCCGTTACACCCCTAACCCATTTTGGGGCGGGAACCCCTTTCGGTGTTTAAAGCATTATGTTATGCTTTAGCTATTGAAAAATAGCAGATCTACAAGCTCATAGCGCGGCACCGAGTGCCGCGCTACGAGCTTGTAGGTCTGCTATTTTTAGAAAAATCGTGAAAATGTGGCGCAGATCTTTGAATATATATTCTGTCGGAGCAGAACGTTTTTTTTAACTCAAATCTTTGCTAAAAGTTTTAGGATTTAGAAGACATTATTTAAGAATCGTCCTCTAATATTACATACTGTACAAACAGTATACACAGAGAGAGAGCGAGAGAGACAGAAATAGAGAGAGAGAAAGAGAGCAAGGAGAGGTTTGAGTCTTATTAGAACAAGCCCCATCATACAGTAGTACCTAATCCCTATACCCTCCAAACACAAGAATCCCCGGAAATGTATAGAAAGATCCGCACCACTCGAGTCATACACAGACAGACAGACAGAGAGAGAGAGAGAGAGAGAGAGAGAGAGAGAGAGAGAGAGAGATTCTCACACAAAAGAGCCCAGTGCATAATTTCCGACTCCTGAAAATAAAGGGCGGTGTAGCGGTTTAACCCATTTAGGCCGGACGTCGAAATTTAAAAAAATGTCTTCTAAATGATCCTCAAAAACCTCATGTTTCTGTATCAGTGGTGCTCAATATTTCATATCAAGGACCCCAAAAATATATGTATTTGGCCGCCGACCCCCATCTGAAAATATGTTGTTCCAGCCAGGAACCCCTCAGAAGCAAAGATTTGAGTTAAAAAAATTCTCTCTGAAAGAATAGAAATAGAATAGAATAGAAGAATTCAAAGATTTGAGCCACACGATTTTTCAAAAATAGCAGACCTACAAGCTCGTAGCGCGGCACTCGGTGCCGCGCTACGAGCTTGTAGATCTGCTATTTTTCAATAGCTAAAGTATAACATGTTGCTTTAAAACACCAAAAAGGGGTTCCCGCCCAGAAGGGTTTAATGTCAGGCCAATATGAAAGTCAGTGCTGCACATCTCTGTGTTCATGGTACAGAGGACATGGAATCCCTTTAGCTCCAGCCGCTCAGCGCTGACAAGGTGCCTGGGCTCCCATTCATTTAACCCGCTGAGACCCGAGGACAGAATGTCTTCTAAATCCTGACAGTTTTCTGAAAAACCTAATGTTGGTGGTTCTCAAACAGTTTCATGTCAAGGACCCCTAGAATTATATGTATTTGGCCGCCGACCCCCATCGGAAAATAGTTTGTTCCAGCGACTCCCCCAGAAGCAAAGATTTGAGTTAAAAACGTTCGCTCTGAAAGAATATATATTCAAAGATCTGTGCCACATTTTCACGATTTTCAAAAATAGCAGACCTATACAAGTTCATAGCGCGGCACTCAGTGCTGCGCTATGAACTTGCAGATCTGCTATTTTTCAATAGCTAAATTATAACAATGTTTAAAACACGAAAAGGGGTTCCCGCCCAAAATGGGTTAACCCAGTGAGACCTGAGGACGCTTAAAAAAATCAATGTCTATTCTGAAACAAAATATGCTATAGCCTATCATACCTTTTCATCTTAAATACAGTACAGTCAAACACCTGCACATGTTCGGATGTGTACTAGCCTTTTGCATAGGCCCATATATATTTTTTTTTCCTGTTTTAAAATGCACATTGCGTATGTGCTCTGTGCACAATTTCTTACGCCCGGTCATTGTTAATTTGTTAGTGTACCATTGTTGGATATATACTTTGCATAGGTTTCTTGAGGTATGTCACGGATGATTTATGTGGGCTGTTGTGTACATTTGACATGTATGATGTGTAGCATTGAAGTGGAATTTTGTTTCTGCCTCTTGGGCCAGTTCCCACTTGCAAAAGAGACTCCGTCTCAATGTGATTTTACTGGTTAAATAAAGGTTAAAAAAAATCATGTTAAGGACCCCCCGCCCCCCCCCCCAAATGTATTTGGCTGCAGACCCCTCCATCTCAAAATATGTTGTTTCAGTCAGGGACCACGCAGAAGCAAAGATTTGAGTTAAAAATGTTTGCTTAAAAAAAAAGAAAAAAGAAATAGCACCAAAAATAGCTCCAATGTGCTATAGTATAGCTAAAATGACACAGATGCGTTCCCGGCTCTAAAGGGTTAAGCAGCAGTCAGCAGAGGAACAGGCCGAAACCCAGCAAGCCATCTGTATCACAGATCTACTGGACCAGATACTGCACGCGCACACGCACACCCGCACGCACACACACACGCACATATGCACGCACACGCACACACGGGCGACACTCTCAGTGTAGAAAGGAACCAAATGGATTTAAACAGGAAGGCCTGTTCTTCTTACTGCTTTTATAGAGGTGATGTTTGTTTGGGGTTAAATTATCTCACCTGTGTGATTTGCAAGCAACTCTCTCTCTCTCTCTCTCTCTCTCTCTCTCTCTCTCTCTCTCTCTCTCTCTCTCTCTCTCTCTCTCTCTCTCTTTCTGTCTCTCTCTCTGTCTCTCTCTCTGTCTCTCTCTCTCTCTCTCTCTGGTTAAACGTCATGCCCTACAGCAATGCTCACACTTAAGATGCTTGGTGAGCACTGAGTATATGGACCTCCCACCCCCCGAAAAAAAAGCGAGCATGGAGTCAGTTTTGATCTTTCACCATTACGCGTCTTGCATGGTCCATTATTATTACATCCTGCGATCAAATATTCACGACACGGATCAGGGACAGTTGTAGGGGTCACCTCCTCCTACCGGTGCTGAGAAAGTACGCACATGTTTTTTACCTTAGCCATTTAGACCTACCATCGATTCTACAAATGCCTTCTAAATCAGTTTTCTGAAAGACCTATGTTTCTATGTCAGTGGTTCTCAAAATATTTCATGTCAAGGACCCCAAAAATGATATGTAATTGGCCGCAGACCCCCATCTGAAAATATGTTGTTCCAGGGACCACCCCACACAGAAGCAAAGATTTGAGTTAAAAACGTTCGCTCTGAAAGTATATATATTCTGCGCAACATTTTCATGATTTTTCAAAAATAGCAGATCTACAAGCTCATAGATCTACAAGCTATATGAGCTTGTAGATCTATGAGCTACGCACGCATCTGCTATTTTTCAATATAGTATAACATATGGCTATAGTATAATCAACTGCAGATTTAGTCGACTAAAATCTTGTGACATTTAATCGACTAAAACTAGACTAACCCTTTTTGGTGTTTAAAGCATTATGTTATACTTTAGCTATTTCAAAATAGCAGATCTACAAGCTCATAGCGCGGCACCGAGTGCCGTGCTACGAGCTTGTAGGTCTGCTATATTTTTGAAAAATCGTGAAAATGTGGCGCAAATCCTGACAGAAAACTGTCAATTGATTTACAAGACTTTTTCTTTTTTTTTACGTCAGGCCTAAATGGGCTAAACACTAAAACATTCCAGGTGACTAAAATGTGACTAAAACTAAGTGAAAACCATTCAAGTTCAACTACGACTAAAAACTAAAATCAAAATTTGCTGCCAAAAACAACACTGGTGTTCACCAACGCACTCCTCCTCCTCCTACCTTTGTAAACATGGGCTTCCCGTGCTGGGTCACCATGGTGCACTGGTCACAGTCCACGGTGATGCAGGAGTTGTGGAAAGACTCCTTGGAGTGCTTGAGGATGTAGTGGAGCTCCGTCACGCCGCCCTCGAACACCGTGCTGAAGTAGCGAGGGATCAGCGTCCGGCCAATCGCTGCAGGCCAAGTGGAGGAGAGACATGTTAAAGTATAGTCTGACAACAACCCACCTCTTCAGACTCCATCATGGCCCTATAGCCCCCTAGATAAGCACTTTATGCAGACTTAGATAGCATTTTATACAGACTTATAGCATGTATAGTATAGTATAGTATAGTATAGTATAGTATAGTATAGTATAGTATAGTATAGTATAGTATAGTATAGTATAGGTTTATTATATAGATATTCCACTGTTACGTTCTTATAGCTTACGCATGTTCATGATAACTACTTTTTATGTATGTGATGTATTGCCATGCTTTTGTTCCTGCTTAGGAATCTGGGTTTCATGACCAAATGAGGCCCCCATATATACCTATGACATAATTATTCTGTTGATACAGGCGTATTGGCACAGTGTTGACTGTTCAATATCACACGCAGCCATTACTCTCGACAATTACGCGGCAACAACACCTCTCCTCATCCTGTCGTCTCCCATTTACCTCCCAATGCTGCACATTTTACCCAGGTTATTAACCTGAAATAGGTGTAACTTTAACATCGTGGGAGAGAGCAAGGCAGCGCGTGAGTGAGAGAGAGAGAGAGAGAGAGAGAGGGCCAAGGGTGGCGGGGGGTTGAATGACGTCTGGCGGTCAGTCGTAGCTCGGAGGCCCCCCTGAGGGTGGAGGCCCGTTTCAATTGAAACTGATGAAACATAGCTAAGGCCTCCTATGAGCAGAAGTCCGGCCCTATAGAGACACGCTCTGCATCGGGTCGTTACCAGGCTTTTCTCCTGAGACGAGAAATGGCTGGGAATGAGGCTTAGAGGGATGTAACTTTGGACCTTACATACACCGCTTTCAAATTTGCCATTATTGGTTGCCAGCATCACTCAGTACAGTGTCAATATGTAAATGTGAGACGCAGTTTTAACTTCAAAAATGTGACATACTGTACAGTATAATGCATTCATTGGCACTGTTTTCTTCTTCTGTTCCCACATCCTGTGTTGTTTTTGGCAGCACATTTTAGTTTTAGTCAGTCTCTTGAATAGTTTTCATAAATCTAAATCTACAGTTGATTTAGTCGACGAAAATGTATTTTGGCGGCCTTGATGCCGTCGTAATGACTGATTTTACACTTGCTGAAAATAGCCGATCTACAAGCTCACAGCGCGCCGCAGCGCGACGCGTTGTGAGCTTGTAGATCGGCTATTTTCAGCATGCAAACCAAGTGTAAAATGACTTATACTGGATCTCTTGTCCACTATAGTCCCTTCCTAACATTTTAGTCTAGTTTTTATTTGTTGACGAAATCGTCAATATATTTAGTCTTAGTTTTAGTCATCGACGTAGCTTAGTTTTCGTCAGTGAAAAAAGGTAGTCGACAAACATTTCTCGTCTTAGTTTTAGTCGACGAAAACAACACTGCCTCCATCTCATCTCACCCTGTCTTCTGCCTCCTCTTCTTTCACACAGACTAACTTCATGCCATATAGAGCATCGCAGTCCCGCCTCCTACCCTGGACCAGGAAATGAATCCCAATGCATTATTCTCATAGACATTTCAAAAAGTATTTATTTAAAGACTGTTACGCCGCGGACAAAGCCAACTCGAGTCGTGACAACTCATGACAACACAAACAATATTTTTGACCAAACAATAATTACAAAGAAGAAAAACAACAAAAAAAGTGTTGTAACCTGCCGTTTTTTTCTTCTTTCTAATTATTTGTTCGGCCCAAAAAATTGTGTTTGTTGTCATGATTTGTCACGACTCGAGTTGGCTTTGTCCGCGGCGTAAACGTCTTTAAATAAATACTTTCTGAAATGTCTATGAGGAAAATTAACGGAGAATCATTTCCTGGGCCATGGTAGGGGGCGGGACTGGGACGCTCTATAGCCTCTTTCACTACTGTATATCCATACTGTAACTACTGTATATCCATACTGTAACTCCTCTCTTTCACTACTGTATATCCATACTGTAACTCCTCTCTTTCACTACTGTATATCCATACTGTAACTCCTCTCTTTCACTACTGTATATCCATACTGTAACTACTGTATATCCATACTGTAACTCCTCTCTTTCACTACTGTATATCCATACTGTAACTCCTCTCTTTCACTACTGTATATCCATACTGTAACTCCTCTCTTTCACTACTGTATATCCATACTGTAACTACTGTATATCCATACTGTAACTCCTCTCTTTCACTACTGTATATCCATACTGTAACTACTGTATATCCATACTGTAACTCCTCTCTTTCACTACTGTATATCCATACTGTAACTACTGTATATCCATACTGTAACTCCTCTCTTTCACTACTGTATATCCATACTGTAACTCCTCTCTTTCACTACTGTATATCCATACTGTAACTACTGTATATCCATACTGTAACTACTGTATATCCATACTGTAACTCCTCTCTTTCACTACTGTAAATCCATACAGTACTGTAACTCCTCTCTTTCACTACTGTATATCCATACTGTAACTCCTCTCTTTCACTACTGTATATCCATACTGTAACTACTGTATATCCATACTGTAACTACTGTATATCCATACTGTAACTCCTCTCTTTCACTACTGTATATCCATACTGTAACTACTGTATATCCATACTGTAACTACTGTATATCCATACTGTAACTCCTCTCTTTCACTACTGTAAATCCATACAGTACTGTAACTCCTCTCTTTCACTACTGTAAATCCATACAGTACTGTAACTCCTCTCTTTCACTACTGTAAATCCATACAGTACTGTAACTCCTCTCTTTCACTACTGTAAATCCATACAGTACTGTAACTCCTCTCTTTCACTACTGTAAATCCATACAGTACTGTAACTCCTCTCTTTCACTACTGTAAATCCATACAGTACTGTAACTCCTCTCTTTCACTACTGTAAATCCATACAGTACTGTAACTCCTCTCTTTCACTACTGTAAATCCATACAGTACTGTAACTCCTCTCTTTTAGTTTTCCTCTAGGCCTCCTGCATGGCAGTTCCAACCTCAGCAGGTAAGTGTTGATTTCGTCGACTAAAACTAAGACGAAAAACTAAATGAAAACTAAGCTATGATGACTAAAACTGAGATTAATTATATCGACAATTTCGTCAACAAATAAAAACTATACTAAAATGTTAGGAAGGGACTAGTGGACAAAAGATCCAGTGTAAGTCATTTTACACTTGGTTGCATGCTGAAAATAGCCAATGTCATTACGACGGCATCAGGGCCCGCCGAAATCCATTTAGATTCAACTGTAGATTTAGTCGACTAAAATCGTATGATATTTAGTCAACTAAAACTAGACTAATACTAAAACATTCCGGGTGACTAAAATATGAAAAACAAAATGAAAGCTATTCAAGAGACTATGACTAAAACTAAAAAAGAAAACTGCATCCTTCTACCGATATACTCACTATATCTCCTCTGTACATGTCGAAAACCATCACAGTCTGGCCTCTCTGGTTTCATCTCCAAAACATCTAACATGCGCTCCCATAGAGACCCTCAACATTTCAGTCTGCTACGTATACCTCCAGCTCGGCTTCTCGTCTTTGTCAGTGTGACCGTCTCTAACCCATACAACTTGTAGTACACGCCTTCCCTTTCATTCTCGCTGATAACTGAAATACCTTGTAATCACATGGCATAACAAATACATTCTAAAAGTTAGTTTATTTGTATAGCAGCAGCCCAGGTAAATATTTTTTGCATCGAATATATTTTTTCTTTATTTACGCACCTAACCAACACATGTGTGCAGTCCTTAACCAATTTTGGGCGGGAACCCCTTTTGGAGTATTAAGAATTTGTTATGCTTTAGCTGTTGAAAAATAGCAGATCTACAAGCTCATACCGAGTGCTGCGCTTTGAACTTGTAGGTCTGCTATTTTTGAAAAATCGTGAAAATGATGTGAAATGCTTTCACAGCGGATTTTTTTAACTCATATCTTTCATTGTGGGGGTCCCTGGACTCGAGCCACATATTTTCAGATGGGGGTCCGTGGCCAAATACAGATAATTCTGGGGGTCCTTGACGTGAAAAAGGTTGAGCACCACTGACATAGAAACATGGGGTTTTTCAGAAAACTGTCATGATTTAGAAGACATTTGTAGAATCGAGCTCAGTTCAAATGGGTTAAAATTCAATTTTTTTCACAGCTCATTTTGCCTTTTTCCCCTATCATATAAAACACTTTTGAAAGAAGACAATACAATTTTGCATTGGTTGGTCATACCATACTGTACATCCAGTGCCTATTAGTTTGTTCAATACGATGTGGATAGTATACAGTACAAGTATACAGTAGTTTTCAACCTATCTCTGCTGTCGGGAGGAAACCTCATAACTCCAAAATGTTTATTTTTCAGGAAATAAAAAAATGTAAATTTTTTGGGAAATTAAGAAAACCTTATATTTTTTAAAACAAAGCAATACAGCCTCATCAAAGTTGGTGTTGTAACTTCATATATTGTCAATTACTTCCATGAGAGGGGGAGAGGTGGTGGAGTTAGTTGCTTTAGCAGACATGTTGAGGGTCCAATGGAGTTAAGAGGTTTTGTCCAAAGCACTTTTTACTACTTTCCATTGGTTCAATATTTTAGAAACAACACACAGGCGTAAAGGGGTGTTCAATAGCACTGATTTATGCCAACAAAAAATAAATCAAAAACCTCAAAAATGGAGTTATGAGGTTTCCTCCCGACAGCAACGAATATAAGATTAAAGTTGAAATGCGGTGTAGAAGCCACCCCTGTTAGTGCTCCGCTCGCTGTGACCTTATCGTGCATTCATGCTATCAGTCTTATAGCAGCACTCAACAGTTTACATCAAAGATTCACCTCGAGATTAAACCGCTTCTGGGTGTTGCAGAGAAAAGTGGCGGCGGTGTAAATTACTCCATCTCTAGCTTGTAGGAAACCGACTGACAGCATTGCTTGTGATTCATCATGGCGAGTCACACAAGTTTGCTAGTTTCACGATGTTGCAGCAGCACACATACTGTCTGTATGATACGTGTTGGAATTCTTTTGCGAGTATATTATAGTTGCCTGCAGTTTCAAATCGACTTGTTGTGCCGAGTACTACTCTGATGTGAACGGTGGCCGTGAGACCACAAATACATGTGTTCTTAGCAGGGACATCGGACTGGGGGGGGGGGGGGGAACGTGGGGGAAAGCCTGAATTAAAAATAAAAATAAAACACAAAAAAATGTCTGTGTGGGGCCCACAAAGATTGCTTGTCCCAGGGCACATGCATGATTTGGTGCTATACACCCCTGGTTCTTTAGTCAACATGTTAATGAACAATGCGTTATCATTATTTCCATGTTAAAATGAGAACGAGCTCCCCACTCAAACTCGTTAAATAATACAATTTTGGCAGTTTTCCATTCAATAATGGATGTGCTCTCGTCCACACGGGCCTGCTCGCCGTACTTTCCTTAACCGCCTTAATCAAAACGCTGCCTCCCTCTCTCTGAAGACGCAGCAGAAGCTAGCGCTCCTTTTCCTGGTAACCTTGGATTCACAGCGCAGCCTCAAGAGTTCTTTCTGTCTACCTCACAGTTTCTCTGCCTCTGTAACATCAGCAGAAAATAGAACCCTATACCTCTCTCCAACACCCTGCTACAGTACATGCCTTATCCAATTCTGGGCGGGAACGCCTTTTGGTGTTTTAACTAAGCATTATGTTATACTTTAGCTATTGAAAAATAGCAGATCTACAAGCTCATAGCGCGCCACCGAGTGGCGCGCTACGAGCTTGTAGGTCTGCTATTTTTGAAAAATCGTGAAAATGCGGCACAAATCTTTGAATATATATTCTTTCAGAAGACTTTTTTTATTTTATTTCGACGTCAGGCCTAAATGGGTTATTTCCCCTCCTCCTCCTCCTCCTCTGTGAAAAGTACATCCCGCATGAGGAGTGAGTACTGCATGACATTACCGATAAATCAGAATAATAAAATAAAATAAAACGCATATCTCTGCTGTCGGGAGGAAACCTCATAACTCCATTTTTGAGGTTTTTAGATGTATTTTTGTGGCATAAATCAGTGCTATTGAACACCCTTTACGTCTCTAGTGTTGTTTCGAAAATATTGAACCAATGGAAAGTAGCATAAAAAGTGCTTTGGACAAAAACCTCTTAACTCCATTGGACCCTCAACATGTCTGCTAAACGCTAAAGCGACTAACTCCACCACCTCTCCCCCTCTCATGGTAGTAATTGACAATAAAGTTACAACGCCAACTTTGATGAGGCTGTATTGCTTTGTTTTAAAAATATAAGATTTTCTTAATATCCTGAAAGATGAACATTTTGGAGTTATGGGGTTTCCTCCTGACAGCAAAGATATACTGTATATATATATTATTATATTATATATATATGTGTGTGTGTATAATTTTAGGTTTAGGTTTTTATTTTGCCAAACAAACTTTGTGATTTTATAAAGTGCGTTTACTCGCACAGCTTCTTTTGTTTTTCAGCACTTGACGTGGGCCTGGGGTGTATGTGGGGGGGGGGGGGGGTTATATGTATTGGGGGGATTGAAAAACGAGATGCTAATGTTTAGGGGTGTGTACACCACGGTATGAATATAAAGCGAGCTTTTCCTCCGAACGCTGCAGCTTAGTATGTAGATCAGGAGTTCTGCGCCGTGTCACGGAGCATCATTTAGCGAGGGCCCTAGCTGTCTGAAACGCTGTTTATCCCATTTAGACCTGAGCACAATTCTACAAATGTCTTCTAAATCCTGACAGTTTCATGAGAAACCCCATGTTTCTATGCATGTGGTTCTCAAACATTTTCATGTCAAGGACCCCCAAAATTATATGTAATTGGCCGACGACCCCCAATCTGAAAATATGTTGTTCCAGTGACCCTCCCCCAGAAGCAAAGATATGAGTAAAAAACGTTCGCTCTGAAAGAATTTGCGCCACATTTTCACGATTCTTCAAAAAGAGCAGACCTACAAGCTCGTAGCGCGGCACTCGGTGCCGCGCTATAGCTTATAGATCTGCTATTTTCCAATAGCTAAAGTATAACATAATGCTTAAAAACACCAAAAGGGGTTCCCCGCCCAGAATGGGTTATACCCCGACCCAAAAAAAATACTCCTTTGATTTAGGAACTGTATTGCTGTTTTTGCACACTTGGAAAGAATTCGATTTATACTCAAAGATAAACTTAAGGATTTCGGGGAAGATTTTGGAAGCCCCTAGGCCTACTCTCCTTTCTGAAAAGGGTGAAGTAAGCTAAAATCCTGCGGATGATCCACGCTGTGCCCGATATGGGGCAGCAGCCCTCCTGGGGAGGTGTGGGCGGAGAGTGGTGGGCTTCTTACATACTGTATTTAACCCATTTAGGCCTGACGTCGAAATAAAAAAAGTATTTTTTTAAATGTATTTTTTCTGAAAAACCTCATGTTTCTATATCAGTGGTTCTCAATATTTCATGTCAAGAACCCCAAAAATTATATGTATTTGGCCGCCGACCCCCATCTGAGAATATGTCATTCCAGGGACCTCCCCCCAGAAGCAAAGATTTGAGCTAAAAACTTTCGCTCTGAAAGAATATATTCAAACATTTGGGCCACATTTTCACGATTTTTCAAAAATAGCAGACCTACAAGCTCGTAGCGCGCCACTCGGGTTCCCGCCCAAAATGGGTTAAGGCTGCAGCCTTGCTTGTGAGACAGTTATGGGAATTCACCCCATATGTACATTGTAGACCTATACCTGTTTATTTCGTATGTTGGTCAGTGTTGTTC